>NC_037680.1:20863011-20973270 GCF_003255815.1 Theropithecus gelada | reverse complement strand
TTTTTTGAGACGGAGTCTTGCTCTGTCGCCCAGGCTGGAGTGCAGTGGCGCGATCTCGGCTCACTGCAAGCTCCACCTCCCGGGTTCACGCCATTCTCCCGCCTCAGCCTCCGAGTAGCTGGGACTACAGGCGCCCACCACCACGCCCGGCTAGTTTTTTGTATTTTTAGTAGAGACAGGTTTTCACCATGTTAGCCAGGATGGTCTTGATCTCCTGACCTCGTGATCCATCCGCCTCGGTCCCCCCAAAGTGCTGGGATTACAGCCTTGAGCCATCGCGCCCGGCCTATAGAATTTTTAAGAAACATTTTTTCTAATAACAAAAATGCTGGGTTTAGATTTCTAAAGATTTTATTTTTATCATTAAAATATATTGTTCACGATCCTGTGTTTTTTATGTCATTCTGGGTGAGAATGTGATGGAAACTTTAGTTCATTAATATTTTATATTGATGGATTTTTTCAGACATTAAATAATTCTTGAAGTAAATTGTATTTACTCACATTATATTGGTTTTAATACACTATTGGATTACTTAATATCATGCTAAAGATTTTTATAAATATGTTTTATATATAGTTATAAAACTAAATTATAATTATTTATTTTCCAGTTCAAGGTTTACATGGTTTAGATTGAGAAATAATAGCTCACCACCTTTTTAAAAATTTTTTAGAATAATTTATTTAATGTAGAGATAACCTGTTCCAAAAATGTTGATAAAACATATCTATACAATCTTGGGAATTGTGTGAAGTATCTGGGATAGTGCTTTCATTGACATCTCAAAGTCTTTCATGATTAATGGTTTATTTACATTCCCAATTTCTTCTTTGTAATTTATCATATATATTTTCCCAGAATGTTATCAATGTTAGCTATGTATTTAAATGTAATAATGCCTACTTGTTTATTCTTTTATTAAATAAAATTTTTACAACATCTATAGCTATTTCTTATTTTCCTTTCTAGGTTTTTTAGTCTACTCATCTTTTTTCCTTGTTTGCAGAAATTTGTCTTTGCAAAGCTTGTGGTTTTGTTAATTATTTCTGTCCATTTTTGCTCTTTACATCATTAACTTTCACGTTATTCTCTTCTCCTATTGTCTCATATTTTTCACATCTCTCAACTATTCTCTCTCTCTCTTTAAATCTCCTTTTGGTACCTTCTGAGAGAAATCTATGGCCTGAAGTTTCAGCTCATTATTTTGTCCTTCAGATTAATCTGTTCTGCTGTTCAACATATACAGTGACGTTTTTATTTCAGTCATGATATTTTATACCCTTTCTCTTTTTAAAAATAGTTTTCTTTTCAGTATTTTCCAGTTGTCCTATATTCTTCTGACAATGTTTATAATGTTTCTTTTATATTCTTGTTATTTTTACTGTGTTAGCTCCGCTTCTTCTGGTATAAGTAATTATATTCATTGTCTTTCATTTTCAGTGTTTGCATTTCTCTAGTATCTCCCACATTTTGCATTTAATGTCTCAGCCTTGGCTAGAAATGTCTACCCTCAAAGAGGTACAAAAGACTAGAGTGGATTTTATTCCTTCCACATGACTTAAGGTGAGAATGAGTGGCCTAAAGGATGAATGCCTCAGACACAGTGATCTCCCTAAACTGCTGTCTACTTCCCTCCCCCTAGTAGGCTCCACAATTTTATGCTGATATTTTCATAGATAAGAATCTAGCTGAAGAGAGGAATATCTATTATCTTGTGGAAAAGTATTAAATTTAATTCATTTGTCTAAATAACTGGAAACGTATTTGATATTTCCAAAAACCATCATTTTTTTCTTTTTTTTCTATGAATTCTTCCACTTTTATCTCCAAAGGGTTTCTTATTCTTATTTAAACCTGATCCCATTTGTCTTTTGTTTTTAAACTAATACAACTGGTTTATTAAAAATTACTGCAGGAGTCTTTATGGGAAAAAAGACTGTGATAATACTTTGATAAATTCAGTCACTGTTTTCTATCTAAAAAAAACCTTGAAGCTGAAAGATTCTTGAAATACTTGTTAGTGAATTTTATTTTTTCCTGAAAATGATGACCATAACAGTGCTGAATTATTTACAGGAAGCATTTGCCATCTATTAAGATTAACTAATTGTGAGGTGATAAAATATATTTAAATATATTTAAATTGAGTAAAAGAGATTAAGTTTTTGACAAGAGAAAAGTTCTAGAAGTTGGGAAAGTACCAAATAGATATAAGGCATGTAGAAATTTTGGAAATTCTAATCTCATTGGAAGAAAAATCTAGAAGTCTATATAATCATAGCATCTCAAATACTTTTAGAAAATGTTGTTTTAAGAATATGATTGAAATTGTTTAAGAAGAAAATAATTGAATTCTGCCAATATTTAGCACCTTAAAAATCATGATGTTTCAAATTTAATTATATAACTTTAATAGTAGTTTGACACAACAATTTTCTCCCATGATATCTGATCTATTTGAACACAAAATGTTCTAAGACAAAGAGGTTTCAGTGGATGTGAGTCTTCTTTTTATCATGTCCATTGTAATTTGGTAAGTAAAATTAGAATTGTTCTTAAGCTAGACATAAGTTTGCTCATTTATTTATCTGAAAAATGTGTATTGTCTATTTGCCATATACCTGACATGGTTCTAAGTGCTGGGTTAATATCAATGAAAAAACAAAAACTGTCACTCTGTCACTAGCATCATAGGTTAACAAAGTTATGTAAGATAGTTATGTAACAAAGTTATCTAACATAGTTATATAACAAAGTAATGTAACATAGCTAGGTAACAAAGTTACTAATACTGTGAGTGATTTAATTTCCATTTTTATAGTAGCAAAAATGATAAAATATAGAGTTCTGTAAAAACATAAGGGATTAGGAAAGAAATAAATGTACCCACTCTGGGTGGGCAGGGAATGCCTCCCTAAAAAAACAAAACTTAAACCTGTGCCTGAATGAGTAGAAGGTAAGTAGATGTTTGGCTAGAGGGCAGACAGAAAGAGAAACTACTTTTCTGACTCTCCTTATCCATACCCCTTAACTGATTCGTAGAGTGAGGCCCAAATCTAACAGAGGCCATCCTTTTCCTTTGCTTCCTGGTTCCAATTCTTCATTGCTCATAATGCAATGTGAGAAGGGAAGGTGCAATTAAATAGGATCTAAGGCAGTCTGCAATGAAGGAGTGAATGAAAGCCTTAGGATCCCCATTTGTATTGGTAGGTTTAAATTGTCATTCCTGCTGGCTGATGTTATGGTTCCCTGGGTAAAGCATTTGCTGTGTAAATGAGGTGAAGAGCATACACCATTGCCTGTGGCCTCTCCACTCATACTGACTGCCTCAGCAAGGAGGCCAGTGATTAAAAGGATGTGGAAATTTGCTGCTTCCAACCCTAAGAAGGCCCTGTGCAATAATTTGTAGCACAACAGAATATGCTTTGCCTTCTTGTTAAACTGTTATATTGGGAAATAATCCCTGGTCCAGGCTGTCTCTATACCATCTCTGAAATGTATTTTAAGTTAATAATTATAAAAAGAGTAGTAGTCCATTGAGGAAATATTGTCTAATTGTATTATTGAGATAGGCATACGTTTTTATCTGTAGGTTATTTTTAGTCGTTCAAATAAAATGTTTGCAATCAAGTGGAACATGGATGAGCTGTGCTCTCATGTTATATTCTCACTCAGGGCACAACTTAGATTGTGATCATGCATTTAATTAAAATGTAGAAATTAGCCTTGGCATTATCTTGTGTACAGTCTGGTTAAACAATTTCTAAAAGCTTTATCGGAATTACAGAGTGACCTGTTTAAATGAATGAAATTCAGGACAGCACCATTCTATAATCATGATGGATTATATATAACCAACCCCTAACTTCCCAAAGTGTTAAATGCTTGCTTCTTTTCAGAACATTGTACTGTATAAATATTACTGCTCCAGCTTTGCCACAAAGGTTAGTATCAATGATATTTCAAGGACATTTACAAATATAGCCAAAATACTATGTGCAAAAATATTCATTAAACAAAAAAGAACGGAAGACACCCACTGATTAAGGAGCTTTTTCATGAGATTTCTAGCTATATCTTCAATTGGGCTAAAACTACCAAAAGAACTCTAGGTTTCATTTTTCCCTCTCAGTTTAAAAAAAATAAATAGTTTTAATATTTGTTGCTGGTAAGCCACTGTATTAGTTTTTAAATGATTTTCATTTAATATGAAATATTTCTGGGATTTTACTTGAAATATTTATGTGAAGCATTTATTGTGAGACATTGTTAACCCTCTGGCAAAGTGGGATCAATATGACTGATCAGAATTAGTTGTGCACCAGGACTCTGAATTCTGAATGTATTTGGCAGGTCATTAAAATCAGATATGTATGAAACTAAACAGGCAACATTACATTGTAAAATATTTTTGAACTTTAATAAAAAGTACTGCTCTTTCTGATTGTTTCATTATCCATCCATTTATTCATTCATCCATGTGTTTATTTATTATTGACTTGCTGTGTGATAAAATATTTATTAACCACTTACAGTGTGACACATAATTTTATGAAGATGAACAAATACCTAATAATCATAATCGACACATTTGATACTATTTTGTGTCAGGAACTTTTAAAATCATTTTTTGTCTACATCGAATCCAAAACTACCGTTAAAGCAGGCATTATTATTATCATCCCCATTTTTAGGTGAGGAACCAAGGGGAAGAGACATAAAATTACTTATTCAGATTTACCTATTTGAAAAGTAAGGTTCAAATTATCTGGTTGAAAAGAGGTTGAGATTACTATCTAGCAAAACTCTAAGAACATTCTTAGTCTTTAGACTCCTCTTTCTCTATGGTAGACAAATCTCAAATTTTACCTAAATTATATTACCTTTTAAATTAACCTAATAAGAAACACAAATATGTAAGTTGATAGAGTTCACTGTAATCACATCTGTCATAAGCAGTTTCTGGCGGGATGGAAAGGACACAAAAACCAAAGTCAGAAATTTCTTTCAGAATGTATGATCTCATTTGGCAAGGATTCTCTTCCACCAAAAAATGACAGTCATCCAGTTAGCAACCAACTCTTACACATGGCATTAAAAATAAATCACAATTTTCAGATCTCTTTTTTTTAAGGGATACAGATGTCTTAGTTTTAGATTTTCTACCATGACTTTTTTTCTTACTCTTTGATACTTACTCTAGCTTGTAATATATGTCCTGTAAAAAATGAGCATATATTAATATTCAAATGCAAATCATACTTAGATTGGTTGTTTCACAAACATACCTTTATTATGATGACTTTATATCTTAATGTAGTTATTATATGACGTAATATTTTCAGCAGGTAATCCTCTTGCTACTATTATATGAGGACCTGTCAATAACCCATATTATTAAACCATTACTTGTGGACATCACCTACTAGCTGAACAGTTTGGTAATCACTCACTGGCTTACACTGAAGGCTGAAGTTTTGGTTGTTGCTAAACTCTCTCTCTCACTTTGTGCCATGTAAAAATGTTCATCAGCCCTGCTTTCAAGCCATAGAATACAAAGCAAACAGTATCTGGAAAGGCATTGATAGCAATGAAGCTACAATTACACACAGAGAATAAAATATTAGGGAGGAATTGGGGAGGGAGGACATTTATTCAGAACCAATAAACTCAGGCAACAAGCTCTTCTAATATGTAAGCATTATGAAGGAAATATATATATATATATATTTCCATTTTAAAACTCAATTTTGCAAATATAGATATATTTATTATGTAATGAAAATCTGGTGAGGGCTGAATTACTTATGTGTCACTTAGAAAGTTATGTTTTTTAAAAATAAGGCAGTCGCTTTTTCTATATCCACCAATTAAATAAATTCATGTTATTTTATTATGGAAATTATGTTAATTTACATATGCTCACAAGAGTAGCACTCAAGACCTCTCCAATTTTAATTTAGGCATGCAATTACATCGTTACTTATCTTTGATTCAAGTAGAACTATTTTAAAGATTAAAAAAAATTAAAGAGCTAATTTTTAACAAACCTACATTAACCCAGATTCAATTGCTGAAAGACAGCTAAGCTACTTTGTTCTAGGAAAGTATTGACTCTGAGGCCATATACCTCATAACTGGTAGTAATATTTTACTTGTGGTTGAAAACTAAATGTATCCCTTAAAAAGAAAGCACTACCACCTTTTTTTCCCCTAGATGAATGAAATTAACATTTTCTTTAAAATCATGAATTTAGGTACTTATTATGAAATATAATTCTGTAAGGGAAATCCATATGTGGATTGTAGTAGTGACTGGGTATAACAATTATTCTGAAATGTTTCCTTACCTCTGCTAAGAGGTATATATCCAGTAAATCACTGGCCTTCTTTCATCCTGTATTTTATCTGGGAGTGCTAACTTACCACCTTCTAACATATTACAGAATTTACTTGTTTATTTTGTATTTCTTTTCTCCCATGAAACCAGGAATCTCTAGTTGTGTAGCTTGTCAAGTGCCTAAAACAGTACTGGGCTGGAAGCAGATGCTCAATAAGAACTCTAAGGATGAAATATGTTCTAATAAGATGACCTAGAGTTTCTGTGGGCTTTCTTTTTCAAATATAACCTCAATTATAGGAATTGGTACATAGTTGTTTCAGTTTTCAAATCTACCTTAGTAACTCATTCATATTTCTACATGTTTAATTTGTATGAAAAGTATTCACTCATTAAATAAAAATCTTTTGTCAACTCTACCTGAGATGACTAAAGGAAAACATGGCACAATATAAACATGAGTTCTTGCTAGAGGGCATTAAAAACTCATTTCAGGGCTATTACTTTTATTTTTTTCTTTAACAAATGCTGGGAAGACACATGTTTGTGGATTATTGTAATACTAAATTATTAATGCCTTTTATTAAAAAACACTTTATTAGTCATGGTTTGCAAGTAAACAATTGATCTGTGTTTTTTATTAGGGTAAATCTATTGTGATTTCTTGTTCAGTAAATTAGGCTGTTTGCTGAGTAGGATGAAGCAGTGTAATTATTTTTCATTACTTAGTATCTATAGAGTCTCATTCAGGTTCATTTCTCTTTCAGAAGAATCAGATAGATTTTCTTTACTTTCATAGGTCTTGCTAAAGTTGAAATGCAACCTTCGGCACTTCAAGCGTCTAACTATAGTCAAGAAAAGGAACCACTGCTTAAGCCTAACCATTGTTATAGCCTAACTGAGGGCACAGATGTACAATCCTTGTTTACCAATTTATAGTGACTAGCCACAAGAGAAGATTCCCATATGAATTTAAAGTTTTGTTTTGTTTTTACTTTTAATCTAAATTAATTTGGAATGACATCTGATGGGAATCCTTGTCTCAGTGTTTGGGTAGCATTTAAAATATGTAAGCATGCTCAATGGTGCATGTTTGTGTATATACATATGAAAAGTAAGATGCATGTATTGGGAAACATGTAATTCTGGCTTGAAAAAAGCATTAGTTTATTTTATTTGTTTGGCTACTATTTCCATTATGTAAGGTGCATGTGTAGCAGTAATACCTCACCATTTGGTTCTCTATAGCCTCTTCTTCCCTGTATTCAAATGGTTCAGATATAGGAAACACAATTTGGAACGACAATAACCCACTTTGTTCTGCCAGAATGCCTTTTAAATCCAGCAAGAAGAACATGACGCACTCTTTAAGATTTAAGACATCTTTGTTAAAGTATAATATATACTGTACCTGTCAGTGTAAGTATATAAATTAAAAAGAAACAAATGAAAACAATCAATGTCCTCTCCTTTTCCAAACTCAGGAGTCACAGCTGCAATTAATGGTTCAACAGTTCTCCTGAAGCTGACTGCTGGCCAGGTTACTCAGCTTCTTAACCTGACCTTAGCCTGTAATATGAAGCTACATCATATTACTACTAACAGAGAAGGGAAAAAGCAAATACTAATCTGAATTCCAAATCTCATAATCAATTTTCCCACTCACTTGAATTAAAAATTCTTTTATATGCTTTAGAAGAGTTTTCAATCCAGCGCACATGTAAATCATTTTACGTCCTAGAAATACACTTTCTCTGCTGAGAGCAAATAAGTGAAATTCATCCTGAAAGGTTGCAATTTGTATATCATTGCTTAATTATCAAGTCACTGAGGCATGCTGAAGCATTCAACCAAAATATAGAAAAATGTCCTCTATACAAGGATCACATGAGAAGTTAAATGTCTAAATATGTTGACTATAAAGTGGAGATGTATTTAATAATGTGCTCATCACTTATTACCTAATTTTGTCCTCCCAAATGCCAAAAGAAATCCAAGTTATCATAGTTCAATTGAGCGATGGGAGGGAGGACAATCACTAAATAGCTGAGAGATGCAAAAGTTAGGACATTTTCACCAGGTTAAATGCAGTGGAGTGGCTCTATAGGCCAGGAGTCAGTTCTGGTCATTTTGGTGCTATTTTGTTCGCACTGCATTTTGTTCAAACCTTCTTTGTTGGTTTTATTTGTTGGTTGTCATGTCTATGTCTTCATGAGACTGTGAGATAGCTTAGATTGTAGATTATTATAGCTTTGTATTTCTGCATCCTCCACTTCTAGCTTAAGATCTATTTGGCAGATAGCAGGTGCTCAATAAATGTGTATAGTGAATAAATATGAGAGATTGTGGGTTAACAAGCTACTCCATGTTTTGCTAAACCCATGGGACCCTACCCGGGTCAACATTTACTCCTAATCTCTGACTTTATACTCTCTGTTCTAGTTTTCCTTGACTGTATTTGCAACTATGTGACATACGTTTTTCACCATATCACTTACATAAACATTGTGGACATTTATCTGGGATTTTGATCGAAAATAAGGTATTCCTTAGCTGCATTTTAAATTAAGAGCATTTAGGTAATGTGTTGGTGAAGTTTAATAGTCTATACTACACACAAAAATATCTATTCGGCTACCTAGTCCTTTATTTCCATTCATTTATTCATTCATTCATTCATTGATTCAAGCAGCATTCATTAAATTTCATTTACTATTTACTACACGTGGCATTAGATGCTTGGGCATATACTGAGATGAAGAAGAAAAAATCCAGTTTCTCCAAAGAACTTTCAGTCTTGCAGGCTTATTCAGTTTCTGACTACAAAAGTCATATTATTACAGAATATATGGGTGAAATGTAAAGATAATCAATTAGTGCTTCTAGCCTTTTTTAAGGTCAAGGATACCCATAAGATTACAGTGAAAGGTAAAGATTTTTTCATCATAATTTCTCATTTTCCAGACATAAAATTTGTATCATGCTTCCAGGATTTATAGAAAAATGGAATGTGTTCAAGGATAAGAAAAATTCTCTAATGTGGTGTAAACCCATATATTAATAATGGTTGAAAAAGTGACATTCAGAAAAGAAAAAGCATCTTATAGGCCATCACTGTGAATTTTAATGTCTTACCCTTCGATGGAAACTTTTATAAACATCCCTTTAATGACTCTCTCCTTACTATTTCTTAGTGGTCTTAGAACAGACAGAACTGTATTATCTTTCCCTGATAATCTAAATCCTTATGATGTTCTCCAAATGTTCCACTAATTCTGACGCCAGTTGCCTTTCCTAGCCTCGTATACATGCTGGACTGAATAATAATAGACTCAGTTAAAATCTCATTTCTCTGGATCCACCCTCTAACACCTCCACCTCAGCAAAATAAGGAGTTGTTGAAAACTCGAGCACCATATCTTTTCTTTTTGTATTTACACATATAAATTGAATTGTTACAAAGAAAATCACTAAATGCAAATTATATCCTTAAATGTTCAAATGAGAAAAAAAATTACTTCGTCATAGGATCTAAAGATATGGAAAATCTGCATTGTTAATTCTGAAGATTATTTTTAAATAAGACCGAAAATTATCTATTGTTAGATTTTTAGATTTTTAATAAATTTCACCACACAGCTTAGATATTTTTCTTACAAGACATATTTTGATCTTGAGATATTCATGTTCAGCACAAATACACTGCAATAAAGATAGCAGCATAAAGAAATATTGTTAGCAGTTAGAGTGTGTGACAGTAATACAAAATTAATTGATATATGTGTTACAAAATTACACTGCAGGTTATTGCTTGAAGGCCTAATGGTGATCCCCAGCTTCCATCAAGTGACAGTTTTAATATTTGCCAGTGATGCTCTTTTTATCTGTAGCAGCTGCTTGATTCTGCTTAGAGGAAGGATTTCAAAAAATAAAACATTGGGCGGTCTTAGGAATAAAAGAGAAAAAAATAGGATAGTCAGAGGAAATAAGTTTTGTAGGAATTTATTTATCATAGATATATCATATCCATTCATATTTTTATATGGTGGAAAACTAAATACTTTTAATCATAAAAATAACAATAAATCTATGTAACTATCTCCAAATAGTTTTACACTTGAATTTTTAATGCTACATTTAATCATCCTAATAAATTGTAAATCATATCACTGTGAGTTTGCACAATAGTGGCTGTAATACTTTGACTAATACTCACAAATATTTGAATTGAAGTTGCCTTCAGTTTTAAGACATTCTAGTTTCCCAAACAGATAAATTAAAATAGAGGGTTATTTTTTTACAAGACACACACATTTGTTAGGCACACATTTGGTAGTACATGCATAGGATTTGTTCCATTTTGTTTATATGTGTCCTGAAGAATGTGGTATCAAACAAATTATTCATTTCTTCTATTTACATTTTGTAATTGTTACATATCAGATATTAACATGTTTATAATTATAATTTTTTCCTTTAAATGTAATCATTTAGACAATAATCAATCAACTGAGGAATCATCATACATTTAGATATGTATGTACATGTATATTCATATTATATATATTATGACCAAATTTGTTTTTAAATATATATGTGTGTGTGTGTGTGTACATGTCACTACGTAACCACTTTATAGCCATGTAATACATTTTATTTTTGAATTAATAAATCTCAGCTTCCTTTCAATAATGTCCTAAATTTGTTTTAAAAACTAAGTTTTTATAAAATATGACTGCAAAAGATTAGGTAAATAAAATGCTTAGCTACAAAACTGAAGTAAGATACTTTAATCTCTATACCATAAATTATGTTATACCGCTTCACTTATCCAAGCTGTCTTCCTGTTTGTATCTTTTTCTTGCTTTGTAGGCCAATTTCTTTCAATTATATATTAAATGCCACCCTCCCTCCCCTCCCCCACCCGCCCAACGCCTTCTGACAGTCTTTAACATGATTCAGTGTCTTTCATTTGGGTGAAGAATTTCTGTGCAAATCCACGAGGATATTGTGCAGAATATTTGGCAAGGCCTTTGTCCACATTGGAGTTGACAGGGTGAAGTGGAACTGATTCGGGCCAGATGATGTGATTTACCAATGATAACACTGCTCTGTGTTTACTGCCTGGCTGACTCTCACACAAGTATGTCTATCCTGGACCTATAAAAGATGATTGATTTAGATCAGTACAGGTCATCCATCCTTGGGAAATCAATAATTTTGTGTTCCACAAGTTCAGTTGACGTACAAATGTTGTTCGAAAGTTAATATATTTTGCTGACCCCACTTAATGTGTACATTACTTTGACTCATCATGTAGATAATCAGATAAAATTTTTTTATGAACTGATTAAAGCAATAGTATGTTAACATTGTTTCTATTTATTCACTCCCTTATGAGATTCCTCTATACAATATCAATTGATCTTTACACATCCTTGACTTTATATCCTAAGTCTAAGGTCTTTTTTTCTTGTGTATCTTCTGCAAAAATCCACAAATATAACAAGTAAATACATCCCCTTCACCCTCAATCTGTCTTATTCACTCTGAACTTTTTTCTTTGATTCTGGAAATATTCTACATTGCTTTTTGAATTCACTTTCTCGGGGTACTGTAAAGTTTTTCTTTTTTTCTTCATCATAGTCACTGAAAAGTTTTCCAGTTACTTCCTTTCCAACTGTGCAACTTCTGATCCCAATCCTTCTTACCCTTTCTGTGGAACTGGACACTTGATACCACTATGGTGGCCCTGTCCACCTGCCTTTGTCCTGGAATCACATTTCTAACTGCTTTTGGACATCAATCTCAGAAACTCATATCATTACCTTCAATAACATATGCTCAAAGCAGAACTCATTAGCTTTCCAACTGAAATTTTATTTTCCCTACCTACCTTATTTAATGGTACATCTACTCAGAAAAACACCTGTACCAGAAACAGCTTCATTTCCTGCAAAGATTTTATACTGCTCAATCTGGTCCCATCAGTTTTACCTCTGAATTAGCCACTTTGTTTCTATCTCTCCTTTCTTTTCACAGTTTGAGTTTAGGTTCTCTTCATTATATGGCTGAGAAGGTACTGTAATACCTTCTTAATTAGTCTACCTATTTTCTTGAAGATTTTCTACTTCTAAATAATTCTTCGAAGTGTTCACTAAGTTCTTCTGTAGCATAGCCAGACGCTGCTTCTTCAAAACATTGTTTTAAACCCATTTTAAAACACTCAGTGTCTCCCTTCAACCAATTAAATAAAGTCCAAAGCATGTGAGCATATCAAATGCAGCCTTTCAAAACATAACAGTACCATCAGTGTCCATCCTCAGTTTGAACTTCCTACCAGGCACGCCTATAATCTCATAGTTTTGAAATATTCACTGGATAGATTGCTCAGTTTTTCTTTAAGTACCTTTGTTTGTACTGTTTCTTCTTTCTCCAATGCCCTTTACTTTTCCTAATCTTCTTCAAGTGGTAAATTTTACCTCTTTCATCATTCCCTCCTATCCCCAGAAAATCCATCTCATCCTTCAAGCCCCACTCAAAGATGTTCTTTCTTAGACCTTTCCTTTTCTCATTTTACCTTTTTCTACCCTTGAAAGAAAGGAGACGTGTCCTCATCTCTATTCCTTTAGCCTTTTGTACATACTTCTCATAAAACAACCATCAACTTATTTTTTTCCATTGGCTACTTATTGAATGTTTTTTGTGAGTTAGGAGCTGGAGACGTGACAGCATCATTTCTAGGCTAATGACTCGCTCTTGGCAATTGCATTGTAATTTTTAATTTATGCTTAATCTCATTGCTAAATTGTTATTGTCTTGAGGTTATTCATGTTTGGATGAATTTGGGGTGGAACTTGACTCTAAGAAGCTCTGCAAATGTTTATTAATTAACGAATATACTATTCCTGTCACTCCGTCACTGTTTTACTCTGAAATATTTTTGAAATCTTTTCCCTATAATATTCATATTGCATTTGGAATTAATTCCTCATGACCCCAAATACATTCACAGTCCTAATTTTCCTGTGTTATTGATGAGAATACAATGATAAAGAACAGATGTGAAATTAATAATACACTCTAAATCAGACAAATCTTTTTTCTTACCAAGTTTAAGTGGTGGGATTAATGTCCAACCTGATGTTTCTTATAGTTTATCAAAACATTTCATACTTTTAGAGAGGAAGAAATTATATACTTTATGTTGTAGAATCTACTAAGAAATTAACTATTTATTAAATTATTTTTTAATTTGTTTTAGTGAAATTACTTCAGTTGATTTAACTGCAATTACATGAGAAATAAGAAATCTCATTCCAAAAACTGTAATACTTTGTATCTTAGTACAATATTCCTTGCTTTTATTTCCAAATATCATATTTTCCTCTTAGGGAGAAAATTGCTGCCTGTATATAAAGACAGGCAATTGTAATGAAAAATATTAGTATTAGTAACAAAAATAAAATATATAGAATTTGAGGTAGAACTTGGAGATAATGAAAAAGTAATGCAGTATTTTGTTCCATGAGTAGTTAAATAAAAAATACAACTTTTAGAATGTACCTGCTTCATTTTGTGAAACAAAGAGTTTTAATTTGAACAAATAATTGAGACTTCATTTCTACAATCTTAACTCTAAATGCTTGATTTGGTTTCATGTAGTTAGAACAACAACAACAACAACAACGAAAACAATTCTTGGTAGCTGATGTATAACTTTTATCTTTATTATTATTTATATCCAATAAGTTTTTGAAAATTAGACTGAGGATTCTTTTCCACAGCATCAGAATGCCTCTGTGACTGTGATTCTGCTTAGGAGGCTGGTGGTCACAGGATGATGGAACTGTTTGAATGCAGTCAAAATATTCATCACAGTAATTTCAACTTCGTTCACAGTACAAATTTTTCAAGCTCACCTAAGGACAATTTGAACCCGAGAAAATAGGTATTTTTGTGAAAGATGATATTGTAGTTCATTTGTCTCAATTTATATACTAATATTTCTATCTACTTCTTTATGTTCATTTGTTCTGTTCACTTAACAAATTGTGTGTGTGTATGTGTGTGAGAGAGAGAGAAAGAGAGAGGGAGAGAGAGAGAGAAGATAATTATTGACCACCAAGTGGGCCGATTTTCAAGGTCAATTTTAATGTCTGAATTTCATTTAAGAAACCATGATTGTACAAAAGGAGCAGTTCTTAAGAAAAAAAAAAATAAATGAACCAGAGAAGAAAGATTTTTTAAAAATTGAATGATAGTCATTCCAACTATATTCTCACCAAAGGCTGTTATTTCTTGTGTAAAGAATGTGAAAAAGAAAATCCTGGTCAAGAATAGAAAGACATATGGGAATGAGAAAATAATATTACAGTGTGAATGTAGACTAGGTCTTTATCGTTGGTCAAGCCTCTAGTAGTATTAGAGTGACCATTGACCAGAATTTCCAATGTAAAAAGGCATTGAACTAGAGAAAAAAAGAGAAAAGTTAGGATTCCTTGAACAGTGAGGCTTGAGCAATGAAATCACTGGTGCTATTTTTAGCTAATCAAAGTTAGTATGCTTTAAAGAACTGAAGAGAAAGCCCAATTTTTTATTCTGTAACAATAACAATATTTTTGAGTGCAACCACTGTGCATGCCACAGACCGTGATAATAATTTGTATATAATACTATATGATTTTCTCAACATACCCACAAAGCATACTATTCCTATTTTATACATGACAAAACTGATTCATGGAAAATTTAAATAATTTACTGGGGCCATAAAAATGCCCGAAATGTCTGATTCCAATTTTTTATTATTTCAGTTTTTTTATTCCAAAACATACTGAGTTTTATATTTTCAGTATAGAATGATGAAAAAGACATAGTTCCTATCTTCATGTAGGCTTATATTCTAGGAAGAAAGGTGGCAATTGAAAAATGAGTGAAAGGAAACCATGATTTGAATTGTGAGAACAGAAATACAGAGAGCCTTTGAAAAACATAGAAGTCAGATCTCCCAGAACTGACTTTTAAATGGAGACATAACATAGATCTGGGATAAGAAAATAATGAGAGAAGAGTGATCTAAACAGAAGGTACAGAATCTATCAAGGCACTGAGGCAAGCAAATCCATGATGTAGTGAAAGAACAAAAAATAAGTCAGTTTGGACAGGATTCCTGAGTTTGCAGGGGGAAAGTGGGAATAGTGGATAGGAGCTTATATCCATAATAGTGGATAGTCAGGGTTATTTTGAATCATTTACTGTGATTTAACGTTTTATGGTATTTCTAAGTTTTTGAAGAATTTAAGCAGAGATTTAAAATATATACTCTAAAACTGAGTAACACTCCAGAGAACGAATTGGAGAGACAGAACACTTAATGCAAAAGGAGGCTGGCGTGGGGCTCCAGACAGGAAATGGTTATGGCTAGACCATGGATGTGCCAATTGGAATGAAAGAAGTGCCAAGATTCTAGTGGTATATAGGAAATTGGAAATACAATAACCATAATTTAATTACTCACTGGATGTGTGAATTGAATGAGAAAAAGAGGTTTAGAAAGAGTCTCAGGGCTCTAGTTATGTGACGAATTTCAACCACCAAATTTTGTTTCTTGTTTCTATCTCTATGAAACCAAACCAAGTGAATACAGTTAAAATTATGAAAACAAAGTTTGAGTTAAAGGGTGAACCATGGTGCTTATTACTAAGAAAGGCTAGAACAGAGATGAGAATAAGCCAGGTATAGGAGTGATTGTGGGCATTTTTGGAGTCTGATTTCAGGGAAATAAATGTATAATATTTCTAATTCATGTTTAATCAGACAATTTATATGATTCATAGTCATCTATATGTATAGTTATTTGTAACCACTATATCATACACATATAGTATATTATTGGCTTCTACTCATTGCATTGATATACCCAACACCATGACACATAGGTGCAAGGCCAGAGATCAGGTCACAATAGGAATATGCTGAGTTACATTTGAAGTATGTGGGCAGTGAAGAAAAAATATTTGAAAAGAAATGCTAGAAGTTAGTCTATAGATAATTATTTTTATTTTTGCAACTTATATATAAAAGAAACCTATAGAGAGGTTTCCCAAAATATGACAACAATGTACTTTCCCTGGTGCATTCAATAACAAGCCATGAAACTAAAAAACAAAACAAAACAAAACAAAAAAACACCTTTTCTAAGCTAATGATGGTAATACAAATATTTTACCAAACATTTAAGAGAAAAGACTGGGTTAACTTTCTATTCTCTCTGTAGAAATCATGATTAAAACAATGTTTGGATCAAGCGTAGGTGCTCATGCCGGTAATCTCGACATTTTGGGAGACCAAAGTGGAAGGATTACTTGAGGCCAGAAGTTTGAAACCTGCCTGAGAAACATAACAAGACCCCATATCTAAAAGCAATAAAAAATTAGCCAGGTATGGTGGCGTGTGTCTGTAGTCCTAGCTACTCAGGAGGCTGATGTGGGAGGATCACTTGAGCCCAGGATTTTGAGACTGCAGTGAGCTATACTTGTGCCATTGCACTTCAGCCTGAGGTACAGAGCAAAAATAATAATAATAAATATATATAATATATATAAATATTTAAATATTTATATATTATATGTATGAATAATTTATATATTATAAAAATACATTTTATATGCTATATTTAAAATGTTTAAAAAATATATAATTTGATATATAAATATAATTTAAAGTATATTTTTATATACTTTAAATTATATACACATTTATATATCATACATAGGATTTTATGTATATATGATTAAAGTAGCTGTAGGTAAAAGATGTTATAGAACTATGTCAGTTAATAAAAACAATGTGTTAACTTTTTAATTGGCATTTATGTACTTGTCAACATTCAAAAATTTGTAATGTGTTGTAATTTCTTTCACATTTTAAATAAATATTCAATTTTTTATTTAATTTTACATTTGCAATTTTATATTCTTTCCCTTAAAGAATGTCCAGCAAACAGTAATAAGCCAGAGCCCACAACACTGGGATGTGCCCGTGGTAGGAACTGATGACAGAATGCCATCTTAAAGAAATATGTGGAAGAAAAGTCAATTATGAAAGGGTAGGCACACCCCAATAACACAGTTAGATATATAAGACTATTATTAGAATCATACACTAACAAGAGATCTAGTTGTTTCAAATTGAGGATATAGTACTTGCCATAAGATATGTGTTAGATTGCTTAGAATATAGTGAAGAAGAGGGATCTTTTAAATGAAGGTCTGGATTACATAAAAAATATAATTTAATATTAACAAAGAAGCCTACACACTCTGGGTTAGAGGTCTTCAAGCTTCAGTGTGCCCGGAGATTACCTGAGGAGCTTTATACAATTCTGATTTCAGGACCCTACCCACCAGAGATGCTAACCTGGATCTGGGAACTGCTTTTGCTTCATCCCCATTCCAGGTGACTCTAATGGAGAGGATCCCAAAACCAACTTAGTTAGCTATTGATGTTGAGGCAGTACAGATTTCCAAGAGAAAACTGGTTTTGGGTACCTCTCCTCAAAATTTTCCCCCTCTACTTTTGAGGAGCTGAAAAAGAACCAAGTAAAGTATCTCCACTAGATTGCTAATCAGGAAATGTTCTCTGAAAAGAAAAAGTCTCAGTATTGTAATATAATATATAATAATACATAATCATAGCGGTTTTCTACGTGTAAATCAGATTTGTTACATGCCAATACGAACAGTTTTGAAAACCTCAGAAATTAGTATTGCTTTGAAAAAGGAAGAAAGATCAAATCACATGCAAATCACTGCCCCATGTAAATGATTCAAAATATATACCAGATGTAGATAGTATGCTTTGAAGAAGTCACCTCGAGATTCATCTCCTTATTCCAAAAATTGATTTTCAAAATACTATGTCTACAACAAAGATCTGAAGATCGAGTTAAGAACTTGTGTCATACTATTTTAAAGTTAACTTTGCTGAGGTATAATTTATATTCATATTATTTTATATATAAAAACTGGTGATTATTTTTTAGTCCTTGGATGTGCAAATTAATTTTTTTAGAAATTAACAAAAATAACTTTGAGAACAAAGTTGGATAAATGAAATAGGTAAAAGTAAGTTACTCAAAGGCAAGATAAGGCTATTAAGTAATGAAATTAATGCATTTAAATAAAGCTAATCTAGTAAATTTTCACTAAAGGGAATTTCATAAGAAAAGTATCAAACTTTTAATATTCTGTGTATATGTCTACAGAGCACAGTATTCAAACTACAGAAGCACTAGGAGAATTTTTAAGATGCCCTTAACTATGCTCAGTTTTCCAGATGAGGTGAATCAGGACCAAATTCTTGGAGTCACTTGTACAGGAGAAAGCATCAGAGATCAGTTTAGGACCCAGTGTCTTGTCCTCTTACAGTTTACCTTTTGGTTTTCAGTGACACCAAACTTTCAAGAGGTCAGATATATTACATTCTTGATTTAAAAATTTATGTAAATATAAAAATCCACTGAGTTTACATTTTTTATCCTTATTTAAACTAATGAATCACCAGTGCAGGTGTTAGCTAGACTTAAATTACAGACTGTCCCACTGAAAGAGCTATTTCAGGCATTGGTAGGAGTAAGGTAAGAGAAACACTTTTAGTTTTATTTGTCACTGCAAGTTGCTGAAATAAATATTTTTAAATAGATGATAAAAATGCTTTATTTCTATATGTATTTATAAGGAATCTTGGAATGAGTTCTGTGTTGGGTGATATGCTGAGAGAAGGGGAGATGATTTGTCTATTCCAGGGTTGGGATATTATTTCATCGATTGTTTACTTTTAGGTTTCTCAAATGCTAAAAATAGTTTCATATAGTAAATAAGAAAGGTGGGAGGTGACGAGGTTAGAAATTATAGAAATTAGGCAAGGCTGCCAGAAATGTTAGATACCCACTGAGAGTGAGTCCTGTTACCAAATGTATTTTTATTCAATTTTCTTCTATAAGTACTCAACTTAAGGAGAAATTTCCAAGGTCACAGTGTTCATTAGAGAAGGAGCACTTATTATGATATCAATTAAGCATATAACATGATTTTAATGAATGAGATATACGTAAAATATAGATTTTGGTTAAAACTTTTTACTTTTAGTCTTCCCTGCACATAATTACCTAATATGTTGCTGCTTTTGTCGGTGTTATTTTCATTAATGTTATAGGCATTTACACACACTTCCCAACATTTGACAAAACCCCCAAACCATCTAAAATAATACACCTTTCCTCATGCCTTTATTCTAAATCTTTGAAGCTACAGAAAATGTCTGCAATCAAACTGGGTGGAAATCTTGAATACTTAGTTTAGGCATAATAAAGGACATTATTCATGCACTGAATATAATCTTATGAAAGATATTTAAGACTTCGTTGAAAATAGTTTCAGCTAAGTAAAAAAGAAGATTCAAAACTGGACATGTATATGATCCAAATCCTACTGGAGAAGGTGGAGAACATATAACAGATAAAGCCACTGAAAAAAATATGAGGTGTTCAGACTTTCCCTCTGTCCCTTCTTGTTTTAGAGTCCAGAAATCTCAAACTTGCCACTTATCCATTACAAAAGTAAAACACTGAAGACAATTATCCACCAGATTTTTCATCTTCAAATATCAGCATGCTAAGAAAAACTTTAAATATCTCTGAGTCAACTTCCATCTTCAAATCAGAAGCTAAGGAACAAAATATGCTGCTAGACACAAATTTGTCCCTTGTCAGAGAATCAGAATAGGAGCAGCAGAATTTTTTTTTGGAAAATCTCATCCTTAAATATTTTTTCCTGCAATTCATATTTGTGTTAGTTATACGCTCTTTAGAACAAGAAAGAGTTTTTTGCTCTCTCGAGTTAGCTCAAGTTCATGTGGAAATGAGATAAATAAAAATCCTATTTTGCAGCTAGGCCTTACAAGTATCCAGGAACAATTATAAAATTTCCTTTGGTAGGAACACAGAAGTGTCCAAACTGTCTTGTTAACTCCGAGAATAGAAAGAAATTGAGGACAAAAATCACTAGGTATCTAGTGCTAATATAAATGTTAGTCATAATTATGTTATTACTGTTTATAATAGCTAACATATAACGATGGCTTACTCTTGCCTGATAGTAATATTAGGTCCTTTATATATCTTATTGTACAGTTTTCGCAAAAATTACATGTGCTAGTAGCTGTTATTTCCCCAGTTGCCAGTTAGGCAACTGGAATGGAGCAAAGTTCAGTGGCTGGACTGAGGTGATACAATTAGCAAGTAACTGAACCAATGCTCTTAACATTTGATTCGAAATCTACCCTATAATTTTTTTTTTTTTAAATCTGATAGCTTTTGTTCCAGTTATCGACTTTTAGAGTCCCTTTTTATTATTCTGATTAACCAGTTAACTTCCCATAACAAGGAAGAGTACCAGATCCTATTGATGACTTACTGCCATCCCTATGGGGCAGAGTTTTTGTATTCGACCACATCATCGGCTGCGTTGGGTCATGTGCCTATCCCTGATCCAGTCAGCTTTGACTAGATTGAAGGCATCTTGTGAAATCAGCACAACAGTAACTTATGAAAAACCCACCTAAAAGACAGACAAGTTAGAAACTCCTGCAAAGGATATGATGATTTTAGGAAGCACCTTGAGTCAACTCTCTTGAGACCATTACTTATTCATCTTTTCTCAATTCTTTATAGAAATATCTACTCTCCTAACATCTATTGTCCATCTCTTTAGTTTCTGTATTTTTAAATATTGACTACAATTTTACAGTTAGGTTGAACTTCCTATTATTTATTCTACTTGCCCATCAAAAAATGTAAAATTACTTTATTTAAATGTTTGAAATTTTAAATTGAATTACCACACTGCTGTCATTTAAATAATGATAGAGAAATGTTTTTCCTTGGTAGTTTTTCACAATTTTACCATAATTAATAAAAAAGGTGTATTGAAAATGTCTAAGATATGCAACAATATTAACATAATTGTGTTTATCATTCCAGATCAAATAAACATTAAATATCCTTGAGAAACAAAAAAATGCATATAATGAATAGTAATAAGTTAGATAAAGACATAATGAGATATTTTATTAACTTGTATTTTTAAATTGCAAATATTGAAATTAGTCTTATTTGAATGTAGAATGTAGTTTGGGGAGTTATGAGTTTAACAGGTATGTGACATGGCATTGATGAATATTTTTATTTCATCTCCATTATCTAAATGTTAACTTGTCCTGATCTCTTACTAGTTGTTGGATGTTTAAAATAATACATTTTACATCAAGCTCAGTGGCTCATGCCGTCAATCCCAGCACGTTGGGAGGCGGAATCAGGCATATCACTTGAGCTCAGGAGTTCAAGACAAGCCTGGGCAATATGGTGAAACCCTGTCTCTACCAAAACTATGAAAAAATTAGACGAGCATGATGGCATGCACCCATAGTCTCATACTTTGGGGGGTGAGGTAGGAGGATTGCTGGAACCTGGGAGGTAAAAGAGACAGTGAGCTCTGTTTGAGCCACTGAACTCCTGCTTGGGTGACAAAGCAAGACTCTGCCTCTATTAAAATAAAATAAATTAATAAATGCATTTTAAATAACTTAAACATTTAAATTTTTTCCAAGAGTTATTTAATCATAGTGGAAGATACTTTAATCATATAGAAGTCAGGTCTTATTAATAGGTAACATTAATCAAAGCAAGAATTGTTAAAATCATTAAAAATTACCCTCTTAATTACCTGCTGATAATCTCTCAAAAATATATATTATGGGTATTATATACTCATATTTTGTCTCAGCACATTCATAGAGATTATTCTTTCTATATAGATTTTGTAATTAATCTAGGTTGATCTTTGATAATAAACCAATGGACTTTTAAGATATATCTAACCACTTCTCAAAGAGAACAACATCCAATTTACAAGAAATCTTCAGACTTGACTTATTTCATGAAAAAAAACTTTAATTTTTTATAATAATATAATTTTAGGAATAATTTTCATGGTTTACTAAGCTCTGAAGAGAAAGAAATATAAATAAATAACAAGACTGAAGATCCAAATCTTGCAAGTTAAAAGATTGGACCAACTAGATTTTTGGCACATTTTGTTATAGAGAACTGACAAAAATAGAAATCATTCCACACTGATTCAAAGGTGACAGATATCTTTGATGTTACCTTCTCATGTATGCATATATGTAACTTTATAATATAACGTTAAGTTATAATATAACTTTAGGCCTTCTGTGCCTAAATTAGATTATGCTTAAATGTATTAATTTTGATGCAGTGGAAATGTCAAAGTATCAGATTAAGAAAACACTCCTTTCATTTCCCATCAAAGTTGATGCTCAAACAATATCTAAATACTGGCTATATAATGTTCCACTGCCTTTTGAAGGGACAGTCTTCCATTGTCAATTCTCCGTATTCCTTATGTAGAATTTCTTCTGTGTGGCATTAGTCATATGAGAAGGGTCTATATAAATATATGTCTAAATATTATACATAAAGACATAGGTATACATATAAATATATAAAGTACATATAAACATACAGTTTTTAAGAAACAGTATTTACTGTGTATTTGTGTATGTGGATTTTTAAAGAATATGATGAATATAAAATGAATTCTATCTTTAGGATTTGCCAAAATTTGCTCTGCCTCCTGTGCCTAAATTAGATTACACTTAAATAGATTAATTTTGATGGAGTGGAAATTTCGAAGTGTCAAATGAAGAAAACACTCCTTTCATTTCCCATCAAAGTTGACGCTCAAACAATATCAAAATACTGGCTATATAATGTTCCACCATCTGATGAAGGGGTAGTCTTCTGTTGTCAACTCTCTGGATTCTTCATGTAGAAGTTCTCCTGCTTGACATTAGTCACATGAGAAAGACCATACCTAGGGTCTTATAAGTGGCCTTATAATGAAGGATGGGCAGACAGAACTAGGGCTGAGATTCCCCCAAACAGAGGAAGTATTTTGACTTCCCTCCTATTTAAAAAACATAAAGGTTTACAGGATAGAGTATGTTACTCATAAAAAATTTACATTCAAGCATTTTGTAAAACTCTACTAGACATTTATTTCAGAAGTAAAGGGGCAAAGCTCTTTCTAAAAATTAGCCAGCCACACGTATTAAAAGAGCATTTTGGAGGATAATTCAATAGAAGAACTTACATGTATGAAATCACATATGTAGTTGCCTCAGGGCAGCTCTGAAGCTATCTTTCTGAGAAGGATACTGTATTTTAAGAATACACTTTCAGAATGAGGTAACATCTGATTTAAAATCTAAATTTTCTCAAAAACAAAAGATTCTTTATATGACAGGCACAAGGATGCTTGGGTCTCATAGGATTTTTCCTAGCATCTCTCATCAATGGGATCTCTCAAAATTTGCCTGTCCTTAAAAATGATTAGAAAGCATGAAGAAAATGTTTGAGGTTGACAGAAATGTAGATATTTAAAATGATAGAATCTCTTGGACTGATAAAGATTTTAAAAAATAAATTTAGGTTTGAGATAAAAGTAATGATGCAATGTAAATTTTGACTCTATATTTGGAGGGCAATTTGTCTAAGTGCATAAAAATTCTATAAAGTTCTTTTGAAATATCTCACTTGTACTCAATTAGTAATTTATTTTTAAAGTGTGACAACTGACTGAAGATTTCTTTCAGGGTTATTATAACTTTTAATTTTACCTGTTACCTATTTTTTAACACTTCTGGCTGGGCGCGGTGGCTCAGGCCTATAATCCCAGCACTTTGGCGGGTGGATCGCGAGGTTAGGAAATCGAGACCGTCCTGGCTAACATTGTGAAACCACACCTCTACTAAAAATACAAAAACTTAGCTGGGTGTGGTGGTGGGCACCTGTAGTCCCAGCTACTTGGGAAGCTGAGGCAGGAGTATGGCGTGAACCCAGGAGGCGGAGCTTGCAGTGAGCAGAGATCGTGCCACTGCACTCCAGCCTGGGTGACAGAGACTACATCTCAAAACAAACAAACAAAACAAAACAAAACAAAAAACAACAAAAACTTCTGAAAAGTATGTAAAAGTCATATAATGGTCTATCATATCCTTATTTAATGTATTATTATATAGAACTATATTTACCAATATGAAGGTAAATTAAAAATATTTTAAGTAAAATGGCAATATACAGAACAATATATATTGAGTATTTTAAAAATCGATGACAATTTATACATATTTTTTCTGTATAGAATAGTCTGCAAGAACATATGAAAATGTGATAACAGCTAATACCTAGAAGTGGTCAACTTCAGAAGATTTGACTTTTTTCTTTTTGATTGTCTTCTATGTTCTTATTTTAAGCAAATATAACATATGTAATTAAAGTACCCACAACATTTGAACATAACACTCGAATTCATAGCCTCGTAATGTGACTTAAAATTAACATGTGCGTTGTTAAATTACACTGTTTCCGAGTAATTTCTTTATTACGGAAAAATGAACAAGCATTGGTATAATGTGGGAAAATATGTGCATTTATGTCACTTCTGAAAGCATGAGGTTTAGTTTATATTCCTTTAGGACCTCATGGTTACCTCTTCTACTTTTCTGTTAATATTAAAATGTCACATTAGGCCTCTTCTTTTAATAAACTAATAATTACTTTGATGAGATTTCACTTAAATTCTCATGACATATCTACTCTAGAGAAGAACTTAATTATCTGTGTTTCTCATGGTTATGTTTGGGAAACCCATTGAACTTTTCTTCATATTTCATAACTGTTGAAATAACACAGGTCCACCTACCTAAGACCTCTGTCCCCCATCACATAAACGAATAAAGCTGCTCTTCTCATTTGATAATTTAGGATTTTGACATATGTCTACAAAAAAAAGTAACCAGTCTAGGAAAATCACTGTCTCACTATCTTTTTATTTTGTAGAGGACCTTCATCCATTTTAGAGATTTATTTGGTGATGCAGTTGAAATAAAAGGAGATGAAGTTCATTTACTCCATGGCTTTGATTCTGGAGAATACTAGGGAAGGAGATTCTTGACAAAATCATAAAGGGTGGGCCTCTAGTACTCCAAACTCCTTTGTTTTTACTATTCAGTCTTTTTATCTGTGCTATACCTTCATGATTTTTTCCATCTCCATAAATCCCTTTCATTTACCTGTTATTCAGAAAGCTGTAAATAAATAATAGAAAAAGGTTTACTTTTTTCAGAGAGAGTTGTTACCTTTTATATTAGTTCATTTTCACACTGCTACAAAGAACTCCCTGAGTCTGGGTAATTTATAAACAAAAGAACTTTCATTGACTCACAGTTCCTCATGCATTGGACGGCCTCAGGAAACTTACAATCATGGCGAAAGGCAAAGGGGAAAGAAAGCACCTTCTTCACAAGGTGACAGGAGAGAGACCGCGCGGGGTAAACTACCGCTTTAAAAACCATCAGATCCTTGACCGGGCGCGGTGGCTCAAGCCTGTAATCCCAGCACTTTGGGAGGCCGAGACGGGCAGATCACGAGGTCAGGAGATCGAGATCATCCTGGCTAACACAGTGAAACCCCCATCTCTACTAAATAAATAAATAAATAAATAAATAAATAAATAAATAAAACCCCCAGCCGGGCGAGGTGGTGGGCGCCTGTAGTCCCAGCTACTCGGGAGGCTGAGGCAGGAGAATGGCGTAAGCCATGGAGGCAGAGCTTGCAGTGAGCTGAGCTCCGGCCACTGCACTCCAGCCTGGGCGACAGAGCGAGACTCCGTCTTAAGAAACAAAAAACAAACAAACAAACAAACAAAAACACATCAGATCTTGTGAGAACTCCCTCACCATCTACAGAACAGCAAGAGAGAAATCATTCCCATGATACAACCATCTCCCAGCAGGTCCCTCCCTCAACACATGAGGA
Organism: Theropithecus gelada; assembly: GCF_003255815.1. NCBI lineage: Eukaryota > Metazoa > Chordata > Mammalia > Primates > Cercopithecidae > Theropithecus > Theropithecus gelada. Next base: position 20,946,963 of record NC_037680.1, on the reverse strand, counting down.
TTACAATTTGAGATAAGATTAGGGTGGGGACACAGAGCCGAACCATATCACCTTTGTAGAGCTGAAAATCACATACATGGATTTTTAAGTATCAATAAGCAGGTGGGAAAGATTTGAAAAGTAGAAAACATTAAGGCCTGTTTGGAAAATAGAAGGTTTGTGTCACATATGAATAGCTTTATGCAGGCTAAGTGTTAACAATGTTTATATGGTTTCTGAACAGGTGTCTTTAGTACAGCATCTGTAGTGCAGGCACATGTATGTGTGGAGACCTTAGTGGCTGTTACAATCACTGAAGGCGCTGCTTCCATGTAATACCTAGCAGTGAGTTGTACTAAATACATTCCCAATGTAAAACTGTTGTACTCAAAATGCCAGTAAAACCCAGCTTGAGAAAAATTCCGTGAAGGGTTATAAGAACAAATGTGTATAAATACACATTTTGTCAGATGTGTATTTATCTCCTGATCCTGCTAGTTGAGTGGCATTGAAAAAATCGTTTAACTCTCTAAACAGTTTTATCTGATTTGTTAGATGCAAATAATGCATTTTTGTAAGCATTAAATAAAATACACAAATTGTTTAATTTAGCATGTGGCACATAATGAACATTCAATAGCTGTTATTTATCTCCCACAAAAAGTTATTTTCAAAATCTACCAACTTAAAATAATGAAAAGTAAAAAGCCAAACCGAATGGCTCCAAAAAGGCTATTAAAATGTTGCCTATATTTAAGCAAAACAAAGTGAGTATTTAACCTAATTTCTAAACTAATTTCTAACTAAACTTAGTTTAAGTTTAAATTTAAATTTAGTCCAGGCCATGCTCAGTGGCTCACACCTGTAATCAAAGCATTTTGGAAGGCCAGGGCAAAGCAGACCACTTAAGCTCAGGAGTTCGAGACCAACCTGGGTAACATAGGGAGATCCCATCTCTACTTAAAAAATAAATAAATAAATATCCTGGCATGGTGGTGGACACCTGTAGTCTTAGCTATTCCAGAGGCTGACACAGAAGGATTGCTTGAGCCTGGAGATCAAGGCTGCAGTGAACTATGATCTTGCCACCACACTTCAGCCTGAGCTAGAATGAGACTCTGTCTCAAAACAGTAACAACAGCAAAATCTTGGTTCAGACTAAACTTAGTATGATATGAACTATTATTTAATATTCCCTTAACATTCCATGTTTCCCTTTGTGATCTCCCTTTTGTTCGGTATGCTATCCTCTACCTAGTCAGCTTGACAATCTGGTATTCTTTTATTAAAATGCTAAAGAAAGGCCTTTTCAGGGATGCTTCTCTGATGACTGTATCAGTTACTTCTGATTGTTAGTATAATCACCCAACACACAGTGACTAAGCAATAATGCTATCATTAATATTACCCAAGACCCAGATGTTGAGCACTTTCCACCTCATCCTCACTGTGCTGGCCTTTATGTTCTGGCTTAGCATCATGCTCCTAAGATGGCTACAGCTGCCCCAGACCTGAAGCGCTCACAATCTAGAGCAATGCAGGAGAGCTTCTCTTTGCAAGCTTTTCTTTTCTTTCTCTTCTCTTTTCTCTTGTTTTCTTTTCTTTTCTTTTCTTTTTTTCTTTTTTCTTTTCTTTTCTTCTCTTTTCTTTTGAAAGGAAACCTTTTCCCAGGAGAATCCTAGATAACTCTTTATCTTAGTTGTCATTCATCAACACTGGCCACATGCCCATGCACTAGCTAGAAGAGAGATGGGGAAAGCAAGCATACAGCCTTCCCTATTTCCATAGTGGAAAGTGGTATTTTTCAAAATGGCAAAAACTGCTGCTGGGTAGGCAATTAACAATGCACTCTGCACATCTTCTCCTTATCTGAACTCCCAACTGCAGCTCTGTCCACAGAATGTGTTGCTCTATTTTCATTGCTCTTCCAGCAGCACTCCAGATGCACCTATATTAGCACCTACCTCACATTATTGTAAGTATTTCTATTTTTACCCACCCCTTTACTAAACCATCCTCAGCTTGTGGGAGGAGACCCCTGTTGTCTCCATGATTATATTCTTAGTGCCTACTTTGGTGCACAGTAAATGAGTATTAAATAAATGAGTAAGTTTAGAACCTTTTTAAATAGGGAATAAGGAATTTTGATTTAAAATATATTTTAAGATTAAAATAATAATGGGATAAAAAATATAGTCTTTGAAGGGCCTTTAACAGTTAAAACACAGCATAATAGATAGGAGATTTAACGTCATCCCTGAAAAAGCCAAAGTCTAACCATCTGCTTCATATCTCACTGAGTCTCGAGATGAGGAAAAAAAAATGTGAATTTTGGTACCACATGGGAGATTGGATAAGGATCATGCAGGATTTAGAAAATAGAGCCTGCAAGGATGTGTCAATAATTTAGGCTTTTTCTTTTACATTTGTGAGGGAGATGTCAAAATTTTCCCCTTCCTTAACGTGGTAGTATATGAAATAACTCTTGCTGATTCATTTGAATGGGCCTTTGAAAAAGGGCAGGTTAAAAGGAAACAGAGCATTTCTACTGAAATTTCAGAAAAGAACACACAATTGCAAAGCATTAATCCAATGATAATAAAAACTCCAGTCAACCATGTTGAATGTGTCAGCTTTATTCCACTGAATATATATCCTTTGTCTCTTGCTAAATAAAAGACAGGGTTTTTACTCTTATATCTGTGTGTGTTTGTGTGTGTGTTTGTGTGTGTGTGTGTGTGTGTGTATTTTTTGGTGAAGAAGCAGTTCCAGATAGGTCTATGTTGAATGCTTTGTAATTTCCTATATCACTGTCTAAAAGAAACACAAGAAACCTACCAGTGTTTAAATGATTAAACACTGGTGTTTAAATGATTAAAAAAATCCCTACATTCTCCCTGAAAATTAAATGTCAAATTGGATTTGAAATGTTTGCAGAGGTACTTCTCATTTGTTCATTATGATAGAAATGATAAATGAGCGAAGCTTCTTCCTGGGGATAATGTACTTCTTCAAGTTTTCAATTTTGTCTCAGTTTTATATAAGATGTTTTTGTGAGTACAAATTGCCATCTGCAGCTCCAAAAACACTTGGTGCTTAATAAGGCATAGAATGATTACACATTTGGTAGCATCCAATAGAAAGCATAAAAATATACTATTATAATTTTTTGGTGAAGGACATTATCATGTTTTTGTATTTTTCCATCTCCCAAGAATAAAAACATGTATACACACTTGTACACAAAAATATATACTTTCCAATTCATATATTTCTCTGATACCAGCTACTTACAATTATTAATGATTTATAATGTTTTTCATAAAATTCAGTCACGTGCTTCTAGTCATTATTGCTGGCCTTCATCCTGTGCCAGTGTATCGGAACTGACATTTGACATCAAGGAGAAGAAAAGCCAATTTATGTAAAAGTAGATCATGTTGAAACTAAAAGTGACAAAGGAGAAAAAGGCCTTTAATGTTACACTAGCTTGCAACATGTGTGTTTCTTACTCATTAGATCAGGCTTACACCTGTGATGTCTTGGCTGTGACATGAAACTGGGAAATTGTTTTAGTCTCTCTTTGCTATTGTAACAAATTACCACAAATTGAGGGACTCAAAGCAATACAGATTTCTACAGCGTGGCAGTCAGAAGCCTGAAGAGTGCTCAATGGGCTGAGTTCCTTTGGAGGCTCTAGATGATAATCCTTTTCTGTATCTTTGCCAGCTTTTAGAGTTAGCCTACATTCCTTGATGCTTGGCCCCTTTCTCAGATTACAGCTGCTTCTTTCCCGGCACATGTACTGCTCTGCTCTCTGATCTCCCCCGACAAGCACCCTTGTGACGATATTGGGCCCACTAGGATCATCTAGGATTATCCCCTACCTCAGGATCCTTCACTTAATCACATCTGTAAAGTCCGTTTTACCATGTAAGGTAACATATTCACAGATTCCAGGAATTAGGATGTGATCTTTTTGGGGCTGCCATTATTCAGCCTACCATAGGGCTGTTACTCAATTTTAGTCAATTTCAAATTGTATTCTTATTTGGCTTGTCTCTCAATCCATCTTAGTTTCAAGGATGAATTAGCTCTAGCTAGCATTGTACACCAATCTTAAAACATGCAAATTTGTGTACATATTGTGTGGGTGTGTGTGCACATATCTCTATAGAGTAAGTTTCTAATAATTCTGTCTCAGCATGACAACAAAAATTATTGATTAAAAATCATGTTATACTATTGAAATATAAATACTTTTCATTCCTCAATGCCCTTCCAATTCAAGGCTCTGCTGATTTTTCAGGATGGGTTTATCATAGATGAGTGATACCATGAATTGTAATCTTAGAGTGTCTAACAGGGTTTATTTTTCAATAAGCCAGCCATTTTATAAAGAATATCTATTTTCTTTGCAAAAGGAAACTGTCCTAGTCCAAGCATTTTTGGTCTTCTTCCCCAACCCCAAGCCCCTAAAATGTACATAATCCAAATATATTTTTCTATTTCTATTAATTATAGATTTAAGATAGTGAGTACATTTTATCTTGTACTTACAGATGTTTTATTCCTAAAGGAATTATCTTTTGCAAAAAACTATAACATATTTGGCTAACTTACCATTGTATGCCAGCTATTGTAAAACTCTGATTTTCTGCAGTCTTTAGGAGACTCTGGAGGGTAACACTGAATCTCAAGTTTGCTTTTCAGTTTTCATGGTTGTTTTAATTTTATATAGTGTAATCTTTACTATTCAGGTATTTCATTTTAACCATGGGAGAACTTCATTTTATTTTGGCGATTAACTAAAAAAACTATTTATCATCCTGAAAATAAAACACAGAATACTAGTATTGCTTTGGTTTTTCTTTTAGCTCCTCTTTTTGCAAAAATAATGTATAATTATTGGCAGAAAATTTGATGTTTTTCATTGAAGTCTTCTTTAATTATATTTTTGACATATAATAATTGTACATATTCGGACAGATAATGATGTTTCCATAGATATATTGTACGGTGATAAGATCAGGGTAATTAGCATATCTATCATCTCAAACATTGATCATTTATTGGTGTTGGGAACGTCCAATATCCTCCTTCTCACTATTTGAAACTATAATATATTATTGTTAATCATAGTAATTCTACAATGATACTACACTGTATCTACAGTGATTCTAGTGTTCACTAGAAATTTATTTCTCCTATCTAGATGTAATTTTGTATCCTATAACAAATTTCTTCCTATCCCCCCTGTCCCACTATCCTTCCCAACCCCTAGTATCCTCTGTTCCACTTTTTACTTCTATAAGATAAACTTCTGTAGCTTCCACATATGAATGAGAACATGTCATGTTTAAGATGTGTAACTTTCTTTTCCTGGCTTGTCTCACATAATATAGTGTCCTGTAGCCCTGAAGTCTTATGTTATTGTAAACATGAAGTCTTAGAACAGAACCCCCTGCCCTCTAGAAGTTCATCACACAGTAGGTACAATATATGCGGCAAAGTACAATAGAAGTTTTTTGGTGTTTTGAGTAGAGTGTTGTGGATCCAGTGACAGAAAAAGAAAACGTTCACTGGGAAAGTTTGTGTTTTTTTGTTGTTGTTGTTGAGATGGAATCTCACTCTGTTGCCCAGGCTGGAGTACGGTGGCACGATTTCAGCTCACTGCAACCTCTGCCTCCCGGGTTCAAGCGATCATCCTCCCTCAGCCTCCTGAGTAACTGGGATTACAGGTGCACACCACCATGCCTGGCTAATTTTTGAATTTTTAGTAGAGATGGGGTTTCACCATGTTGATCAGGATGGTCTTGAACTCCTGACCTCGTGATCTGCCCACCTTGGCCTCCCAAAGTGTTGGGATTACAGGCATGAGCCACCACACCCGGCCAGAAAGTTTTTATTAAAGTATCTAAAATGCCATTAGACTTTAGTGAATCATTGATTAGAAATGTGTTAGATAGGAAAGTGCATCCCAAACAAAGGATTATAACAGTCAAGATATAGAAATGTTGGCCAGGTGCAGTGGCTCACACCTGTAGCCCCAGCACTTTGGGAGGCGGAGGTGGGTGGATCACGAGGTCAGGAGATGGAGACCATCCTAACTAACATGGTAAAACCCAGTCTCTACTAAAAATATAAAAATTAGCTAGGCATGGTGATGTGCACCTGTAGTCCCAGCTACTCAGGGGGCTGAGGCAGGAGAGTGGCATGAACCGGGAGGCAGAGCTTGTAGTGAGCCGAGATGGCGCCACTGCCCTCCAGCCTGGGCGACAGAGCGAGACTCCATCTAAAAAAAAAAAAATATATATATATATATATATATATATATATATGTGTGTGTGTGTGTGTGTGTGTGTGTGTGTGTTATATTTAGGGAAAGTGAATAGAATAATAATGAGAGTTAAAAGTGTATGTTGAATTGGTAAAATGACAGTAGAAGAAAGTATTTAGAAAGAAGACCTCTAACCATATTATGAAAAACAATTTAAATGGAATTCTGAACAATTTATGTTTTATCTACATATGTACATTTTTCTGAGGCAGGTGAATGTAAAGGAAAGGGATTAAGGTACTTGATATTTGATAACTAACATTGTTCTTGTTACATTACATGAACTTTATCAAAATTTGGAGCTGCATTTGTAATATCTTCTGTAGGCCTCTACAAGAATTCTGTTCTCCTGGTAATGAATTCATTGTCTGCTATATGAGACAAAAGAAAATATAACCATATTTCTCTTTTAGCAGTTACGAGTGTTGTGGTGTGAATCATCCTATGTCATGAAACATTCTATGTTTAAATTAGCAATGAGATGTAGAGACAATAAATAAGTATTTGATGTTAACTAAACTCTGAAAACATAAGTCACAGCATTTCCCTAATACTTAGCTGTTCAGACGATTGTATCTATCTTACCTATTCTTTGAAAGTATTTTTAAACCTTATTATCTGAGTCCCCGGGGATATTGCTGTTTAATGCATGCTATCCCTCCTTTATGTTTAATTTGTAATTAGCTACCAGAATGAATCATTTATATTTCCTTAAAGTTTTTCTATAGTGGCCTTTTATACATTCATTAGGCAATTATTAAGGTAATATTAGTATATACAACATTAATATAACAAGTGAACTTTTAGGAAAGATGGTATATGATTTTTGTAAATTAATCATGGTAAAATATTCAAGGAGCTAGGGGTTACATAGTTGTGGAGTAGACCCCTACTGATGTTAGTTTTAGTATTTGACTTCGTTTCTGTTTTCTGAAAAGATCCAAATTAGCAGTTCATCTTGATTTTAAAATGAGAAAATATAAATTAGCTAGTCTGTGACAACTCATGTATATACTTTTTTTCAGCTATGACTATATCCAACTTTCAAAAATATTTATTATAAATTTCTATTAAAATACATAATTAGATGTTTTCATATAAGTATAGAAGGATAATTATACTAAGCTTTTCTCATGCCAGGGTGAATCCAAACTGAGTAAACTGTGTAGGTTATGCTTGTCCTAATCTTTTCATGTCTTTTGATTGCAAGAATCTATTATTATAAAGAGATATACATGGTACTAGCTTTGATCTTCTTCCTTAGGGATGTAAGTGAAACCGTCTTCACATTTTCATAAGCTCCTTGTTTTAATTACAGTGTAAAACACTATGTTTCATATAATAGGAAGACATTTAAAATAAGATTAGTCTGACTATCTCAGAAGTGTGGGATGAAGCATTAAATAAGATAAATGAAAAACACACATATATACAACATGTTTAGGTTCTGATTCAAGGAACTCAATAGGGTGGATATATGTTTAGGTAATCATTTTGAAATACTAAAAAATTTTTCGTTTGAATCCTATATCTAATGTTTTTAAAAACTGACTTTGAAAAGGAATATCTGGTTGAAAAATAAATAGGTGGGTTATATAGCAGGCTATTCTTAACTGCAATTTCCTAGAGGTGTAATATAAAACTGTCCCCAAAACGGTAACAATGTAAATTGTCCTTAAAGGTTGAAGCTTGCCTTAGCAAGCTGATAACATAGGATCATTAGGTAAATCTCATTAAGTCTATCTTATTCCTGAAAAAAAAAAATGTCATTTTTGAAGCATGATGGATTTGTGTATATCTCTATATACATATGAGTATTGAGAATAGGTGGTGTATTAGTCAGGGTTCTCTAAAGGGACAGAACTAGTAGGATAGATGTATATATGAAAGGGAGTTTATTAGGAGAATTGATTTACACGATCACAAGGTGAAGTCGCTTGTGATCTGGCCATCTGGAAGCTGAGCAGCCAGGAAGCCATTCTGAGTCCCCAAACCTCAAAAGTAGGGAAGCTGATAGTGTAGTCTTTGGTCTGTGGCTGAAGGTCTGAGAGCCCCTGGCAAATAACTGGTGTAAGTCCAAAAGCCCAAAAACTGCAGAACTTGGAGTCTGATGTTTGAGAGCAGAAAGCATATAGCACAGGAGAAAGGTGGAGGCCAGAAGATTCAGCCAGTCTAGTCCTTCCACCTTCTTCTGCCTGCTTTTATTCTAGCCACGCTGGCAGCAGAATAGATCGTGTCCACCTAGACTGAGGGTGGGTCTGCCTCTCCCTGTCCACTGACTCAAATGTTAATCTCCTTTGGCAACACCCCCCCAGACACACCCAGGAACAATACTTTGCATCCTTCAATACAATCAAGTTGACAGTATTAACCATCACAATTGGTTTGTATATTTTCCCAAGGGATTTTCTTCTGAGATTTTCCCTAAGAATTATTCTATATCTATGCCTCCATATAGGAGAATATTTGGATATTAAGACAAAGTAAAATGAATAAAACATCCAACTGTCAACTATATACTTGTTAACCTTAGCTGGATCCTCATTGCTAGTAGAAAGTTATTCTTTCTCAAATTCTTAGTTGATTCCTTTCCTAACTCTATTGCAATTATTCTAAACCTTTACCACCCTTTACTGTTCTACTGTGTCCACAGTTGGTTACTTCCGGTGGGTTCGTGGTCTTGCTGACTTCAAGAATGAAGCCACAGACCTTAGCAGTGAGTGTTACAGCTCTTAAAGATGGCACAGACCCAAAGAATGAGCAGTAGCAAGGTTTATTGTTAAGAGTGAAAGCACAAAGCTTCCACAGCGTAGAAAGCGACCCAAGCGGGTTGCCGCTGCTGGCTGGGGTGGCCAGCTTTTATTCCTTTATTTGTCCCCTCCCACGTTCCGTTTTTGTCCTATCAGAGCGCCTTTTTTTCAATCCTCCCTCTAAGTGGCTACTTTTAGGACCCTACTGATTGGTGCATTTTACAGAGTGCCGATTGGTGCATTTTACAGTCCTCTTGCTAGCTACAGAGCACTGATTGGTGCATTTTTACAGAGTGCTGATTGGTGTATTTTACAATCCTCTTGCTAGCTACACAGTGCTGATTGGTCAATTTTATAGTCCTAGCTACTGAGTGCTGATTGGTGCGTTTAAAATCCTCTTCTAAGACAGAAAAGTCCTCCAAGTCCTCACTCGACCCAGGAAGTCCCACTGGCTTCACCTCTTACTACCTTCTTCAGATTTCTAAAACTAATCCTGCTTCTCAGTTCTTTGAGAAAACACAACCGACTATGACTATGTTAACTTTCTTCCCTACCAGCAAAAAAATCGATCTATTTCATTTTTCCATCCTTTTTCCTCAGGGCAAGTGTTTCTACTATTGTTTCAGTTCTTATTCCACCTCTACAAGTTTTTCTCCGGCACATAGCTCTACTTTCACCTTCTTCTTAGGCCTCCAGTCTCTCTTCTCTACTGATATCTTTCCCTCAGCCTATGCGTCTACTCTAAATTTTTAGAACTCACTGTGCTTGAACTTTGTCATGAGTGATTCAGTTATCAGAATTTCACATAACTTTAGTAAATCTCCTTTCCCCATGCATCCTCCTCCTGTATCTGTGGCTGGACCTTGTTTCCTCTGTCTCCCTGCCTGACCTACCTTTACCTCTTTGCCTCTTTCTTTTGACTGCCTATTCATCCCCCACCCTCCTCTCACTTTAATTTAGTCTACAGCTATTTCTTTTCCTATTCCTATAGTTTTTCACTAACTTCTTTTAGCCCCAGTTCTCTTTTGTTTCCATTTTTACCCAGTCTGCTGAATTATAGACTTAAATATTTCACTATTAGATATTTCTTCTTGGATGTCTCCAAAACATCCCATAATCTGTATATTTTTTAAATGGTTGAAAAGTTATAGATTTGGGTTCAAATATCTGAATTTAAGATCCTGGCATTTATTCGATGGTTAATATAATAATTGACTTCAGTTTCCTGTTTAAATACAGTCTTGAAATTCCATTCAACCAATGTGTTTTTCCACAGTACCATCTCCTCTCACCTGGATCATTGCAATAAAATTCCAGTTGATCTCCCTGCTTCCACCTTCACTTCACTGCAGTATATCTTCTCAACATAGTAGACAAAATTATTCTTTAAAAAAATAAGCCAGATCCTGATGAGAGAGGAGGAAGAAAGAAACCACTGAGTCAGGCAGTTAGGGCAGGTCCTCAGTAGAACTCCTTCAAACCAAAAACAGCCTGAAAATCAAACTGCAGGCCCCAGATAAGAAAAAGCCCACATCCCTATATGGAAACATCCACTCTGTGAGCCCGGATGAAGAAATTTCACTATTTTGGGGGCACATTTCTCTCCCCTTGGTGCCTTTGTCCCATTTTGTACTCTTCCTCCCGATTATCTCTTACCTTTCATCTGTTTTACATATATCTATCTTTCTGTGATTGGCCACAGACAAATTCTTCATTTGCAAAAAGTGAAATGTCACTAAAGCTATCAATTGGTTGTGGGCCAAGCCTTCACTTCTGCCTCCAATTGGTTCTTTACACTATCCTGTCTCTTCCTGAGTGTTGCATTTTCAAAAACGGCTCATAGACCAGTCAACCCACTCTTCCTCATTCTCATCCCATAAAAACCCCAAACCTAGCCCCACAGCAGGCAACCCTCTTTTAGGCCCCCTCTTGCTGCTGACATCTTTTCTGTCACTTAATAAATCTCTGCCTTAACCCTCTCCAGTCTGCATGCCTTATTATTGGTTGTGGCACAAGAACCCAGAACTCTCTGAATGGCGGAAGCAAAGAGCTATAACGCTCCCGCCCACTGAGCTGCTGACTGCAGGAGTCAATGAGCTGTAACCCTCCCTGTCACTTGCAGAACTACGGGCATGGAAAAGTTGTTAACACTGTTACACTTCTCAGAATCTTTTAATGGTCCTCCATCCTATTTTTTATTTGTTTGTTTGCTTTTAGTAAAAAAAAAAAAAAAAAAAAAAAAAAAAATTACCTTATCTCTGGAATCCCATACTCCCCTTACCACGTCTTTTCCTAATTTATCTTTTTCTGCAGGCACATCGACCTCTTTTGTGTTCCTTAAATTTGCTGAGCACCCTCCTGCCTCAAATCCTTAGCCCTTGACCTTTAATTCAAGTGGGTGTCACTCTCACCTTACTTCAGCCTTTATTCAAATGTCATATTCTCTGTGACATATACTCTGACCACCTATTTGAAATGTACCTGCCTCCAAACTCTGTCAGTCCCCCATCTGTGTTCTACTTTTCTCAATAAGGTTTGTCTTTTAATATGCTATACACTTAGCTCATTTGTTTCGTTTTTGTTTCTCTCCTCCCTTTATAATGTAAGATCCATTATCACAGGCATTCTGCTCTATTTTTATTTATTTATTTTCATTATGGTATCCCTAGTGCCTAGAACACAGTAGAAGTTCAATAATATGTGTGGCATAAATAAATGAATGAACAAATTGAGATGGGGTGGTGCTTTTTGCACTACATAGCACTATAAAACATTCACTATTTATTCTTCTGTTATTTCTACTATTATTCCACTCCCCACCATAAGCAGGTTCACAGACATATGTACACACGAAGCCAGTCTTTTTTTTTTTTCTATCTACATATCATAACTTGATCTTATGACGCCATCCATTGTTTAAGTTTATATACTTGAAGACATATTGGGGCCTTTCAAATATTTAGTCACCAATTCTTAACTCATATGTCACATCACTTGGATCAGAGTGTTTATGATTAGAATTCATTAGAATTCATTTAATTCCCCAATACCTTAGTCCAATCATCTTGAACTCTTCTCTAGAGAATTGTAAGAGTCTCCTAGGAGATGGCTTTGTAGCATGTTTTATTATTAATTACCTTTTCTTAAGTATTTTCCATGGCTTCAAATTACAGACAGAATACTTCTAATGGCAATCAAGGTCCTTCATAACTGATCTTGACCTATGTTTTTAAGATGCTCTATTCCAACACCATAAATCATTTTTATAGTCTTCTTTACTTCTTTATATTTTCAGCAAGCACTTATCAATTATTCACTGAGTTACACACTATGGAATGACATTTCCCCCTCTCCACATAACAATTTTTTATGGTTTAGGAGGAATGAGGTAAAATCTAGCATTTCAAGATCATAGATCAAAGACAAAGTAGCTATAGATAAAATTAACATCCATTCTGACTTTTCTGGGATAAACTTGGTTTATACCTGTTGTCCCAGTGTAATTACTAATAAACTTGCTTTCAGTCCTAGAACTCTCTCAGCTTGGTGATAAATTATATGGTCTCCTTATCTTTAAGTAAAATAATTTGTATTTTATTCCATGCTCTTTCTCTACATTAACTTCAAAAATTATGTGACAGCCTAAAGCAAAATGTAAGCACTCCTCCTCTAGCATTCACGCATACTTATAAATATCACACACCACTGTTTGGTGGGGAAAACCCAGGTCTTATAACCTGAATGACATTTCCATTTCAGTAGAAAATGTGTTTTATCTCAAATGCACCGCAATAGTTATTACCTTAGCAACTGTTTAAACTTTATCTGGAATGTCCTGTATTCCACTTATCCAAAGCCCACCCATCTTGAGAGGAATGCAGGCATCCCAAAACTTTTTTTTTTTTTAATTTGTCTCAACCTGTCTCTTCCTGTGGCCTCTTCTTTTACCATTTTTTGGGGAATGAGATCTGTAGACACAACTAGTCTATTTGATCCTTTAAGACAAAGACTGGCTTCTACATCTTTGATTCTACAGCACCAAGTCTGGGGCCAAATACAAAGTATGCTTAAGCAACTTAATGTAAAAAATCATTATGATAGTGATGGTGATGAGCATGTTGTTGGTGGTTAACTTAATGAAAATATAATAGGATAAAATAGCTATAGCTTGAGTATGGAAAAGGCTACACTTATACCCCACATCTGTAGATTTTAAAGATATATGTGTTTGTAACGCGTATTTACTGAAATTTATGCTGCTGGTATCAGGAGGAGGGAAGTTGAGGGAGAGAAAGGAAATATGTACCATATTAAATCAAATCTAGGATACCACTGAGAGTAATAGGTAGTATTATTTTCCATATTGCTCAGGCAAAATTGTCAATTAAGTTATGGCCTAATGCTTTCATATCACTTAAAATTTTTATTTGATATTTATTGAAAGAGCTCACTGAGAGCTATTTAATGTTGGTTTTTTTTTTATCTTAAGTTATTTTTATGTACACATAACAAAATTACCAGTGAAATATAATGGCTAAGATATTCCCAACACTTCTTCACATTCAGAGACCATGATTGTAAGAAACATTCCTATTTCAGGCATACTAAGATGTAGAGAAGAATTAGTTTTTAAAGGGACTCACATGGTATAAGTAAATATGTTGTGAAAAAACAAACATCTGACAAGTTTGAGAGGACTTAAGGGAAGGCTGCAGATATCAAATATCCTGAAACAAAGGAAGGAAAACAGCAGACATTTTAGTCACAACCAACTGTAGAACATCTGAGTTAGAAAAAAAAAACCTTATGGAAGTTTACTATCACTTCTGCCATCTAGTAGCAGAAGTTGTCACCTTGGAAGTCATGGCAAAAAAAAAAAAAAAAGAAAAAAAAAAGAAAATACCGTGATATTGGGTATCCAACTCATGTAGAGACACAAAGTCCCAGTATCAGGATGGATAGTTAAGAACTGAATCTCAGAAATGGATTTTTAACTATAATATTAATATTTAACTCAACTGATTTTTTCTTTCTCTCGGAGCTGAGAAACTAAAATTTCTATGCTCAAGAGCCTCTGCTTTGATTCAACATCTTATATAAAACTTACTTGCTGAAATATATATATTCTGTCTTTGATCCGATAAAGCCCCGAGTCATAAACACAAACAGAATTTTTGACTATTTCCAGAACAGATTGTGTGAACCTATAACAAAGTCAAGTGTATTAAAATTGTGTGTTTGAGCTGAGTAGTTAAAATTAAGAAAAATAATTGGTTTGTCTTTGTTGCTGAACAGAAAATGTGGATCATATTCATGTACTTTTTATGTATTGCTTTCTCACATTTCATCTTTGTACTGCTCCTTCTGCCCATGTTCAGATCATTCATATTTTATTTCGAAACATTTTCATTTTCAGATCAGCAGTTGTGTGATCCTGGTGAATTTCTTTGCCACGATCATGTGACTTGTGTCTCCCAGAGCTGGCTGTGTGATGGGGACCCTGACTGCCCTGATGATTCAGACGAGTCTTTAGATACCTGTGAGTAGAAAGGTTCTCATGCCATTCGGATTTATCTTACATGTCAAACTAAATGTCAGTTGTTTTCACAGATGATTGCTGTTCTAGATTGTTCTTTTTTTTTTTTTCCCAAATAGCCTAAGAAATTTGGAAACTTTTGTTTGTGTTTTTAAAAATATGAGTATGTGAAAGAGAGCCTAAAATGCAGTTTTGGAGTGTGAATTAACTTATGAAAGGAAGAAAATGTTAGGTTAATTATTTCAGTGTGATTGTGTTAACACTAGAAAAAAATGACTTGAGAAAAAAAATTATTTAAAATATAGAACTAAAAGGGAAAAGACCTTCCCCAATAAATTATCTCACACCTTTTGAGACAGAAGGAATATTGAAGAAATCAAGCTTTAGTTCCTATGTTATTTCTATTAATATTTTAAGGCACTACACATATAATTGAACATATTTTCCTTTGAGACTGAAAGATAGAAACTTTATCCATTCATAGAGTTAGGATATTTGTCTTTATAATATCACATTCAGAAACCCTTAGTATATATGAATCCTAATCATAGTTGTACTACTATAACTTGAAATCCACCGAAGGCTTTTTCCATACTACAAATACCACTATAACAAAATTATAAATAATAATATGACCATAGCTACATATGGCCCACGTTTTTTAATACCCACTTATCATAAGGGGTATGAACAGTCCCCTGAATATTGGTAGTGATATTTCTAGAACTTTTCATATCAACCTGTGCTCCTCAGGCAACCGGGTATGCTGACATGTCAATATCATCCACAGAGTAACCACATAGTTGTATGAAATTAATGTGAAAAAAAATACATCATCTTCATTGCTTGATAATGTTGAAATAACAATTATTGGTTCCATTTTCCATTTTCATTTATCCGTTTTCAAGTCTTGCAGACAGTTTTGAAGAAAATCTTGCTGTTAGAGGCAAATGCTTACTAATTTCCTTTATGTTCGACAGTCTTTTTAAGGTTTCTCAAACAGTGAATACTTGAATATTTGCAAGAATTGCTTCTCTTTATTTTGAGCTGATCGCTTTTTCCACAGGAAGAGGTTATAATCATTTACTGCTACATTTCTAATTTTTGCCAATTTCACTAGTTAACTCCCAAAATCCTTTCAAAACTCTTTACTAGACTCCTTACAGCATAGACAAGGTTCTCAGCAGATAAGTTAAAAATAAAAGATTCATAGGAAAAATTCTAATGCATAAATTGTGATAAACCCATATACAGGAATATTATTTGGTAATAAAAAGGGATGAAGGACTCATGCATGCTACAACATGGATGAACCTGGAAAACATGCTAAGGGAAAGAAGCTCATCAAAAAAGATCACATGTTTTATGATTCCCTTCATATACAAGATGCAAAATAGGCAAATCTATAGAGATAGAAAAGCAGAGAGAGGTTGCCAGGAGCTAGGTAATGTGCGTCACAGGGAAGGGAATGAGGAATGACTCTTATTGAATATATGGTCTTTTGGGGGTTGATGAAAATGTTCTTAAATTAGATTGTGATGATGCTTGCACAACTCTGTTGATATGTTTTAAAACACAGGAATGCACATTTTAAATGGGCAAATTATGTCATGTCAATTACATCTTAATAAAGGTGTTTGAAAAGGGAAGATAAATCTCAGTATTGTGCATATGAATGAAGAGATATAGGAATGTGGTAAAACAACAATAATAAATGCTTTGGTCCTACATTATACAAATAGTGAGACCACTTTTCAATATCCCAACTCTCTTTAAGCTTTAGCCCTCTCTTTTTCAAGTGCTATCTAGAAATGAAATTCTCTCCTCTTTAGCTACAAGGAAAGACTGTCATAGCATAATCAGAGCAAGAGTCAGGGTTCTTTAATTTTGGTAATGGGGTCTCACATTCTGCCCTGATCCTCCCATGAATTCTGTGATGGAGAAAATAACAAGGACATGACATAGATTTGCAGAATTCATATGCAGGAAAGCCAGAGTGGAGGAGAAATGCCATAGAACTGTGTGACTGGCACAATGCAATAGTAGTTGAGAAGAAATGGTAGCATGGGACTTCTAGGCCGAAGTCTCCTTCATGCTGGTGAAGAATGGTGAACAAGGATGTTCCCTTTGTGCTCAAGAGGGAGCTCAGTGGAGAATCAGACTGGAGAGATTTTGTGTCTAAAGGGGCAGTAGTAACCTGTGTAGTCAGTAGGTAAAGTCCAGAGAGAAAAGAGACCTCTCAATGCATGTCAAAGTAGGTGATGACAAATATTCCGCCCTCCTCCTATGCCCACTCCATGTCTCTAAAATCATGGCAGATACCCAGCAGGCCCACACCAGTGGACCAGGCCTGTGTGCACTGAGCAGTATTCACCCTGATTGATTAGGCATCTACTGGTTAAAGTCCCACTGCAATTCTGTTAAATATTTGAACAACCGCCCTGCCAATAAGGTACATACCACCTTGAATTTGTGTAATAAGGGGGTCCTTCAGTTCACAGAGATTAGGGGCTTTTAGCAGACAGAGGCCTCAAATTGGAAATAGAATGTCAGTTAATTAAAAATAGAGATTGATATTCTGCTTACTTAGTTTGTAAAATAAAATTCATACCTGCTCAAGATATTTTTGGCAGTTTAAGCATATAGTCCTTTTCTCTCCAATAACATTTGATGGATTCAAATTTAAAATGTTTCTTCACTTTGGCCATTCATATTTTATCCTCTAACATTAACATTGCTGAATATCCTTAAAGGCAATACTGAAACTGCTCTTTATTGATTAGCCACATAACAAAGACAGAGAAATAACTATATTTTCTAACTGTTTTATTCATTTAATCTGTTCAAGATATTTAGATTTATATTTAATTAGCCTGTTCCATATAAATGGTTTCAGTCAATACCAGTTGAAATTCAGACATGCATAGAAAAAAAAGCTTTATGAAAATATCAGTCTTTTGCAAATTTAAATTTCTCAATCCAGATGTTCACCATTATCATTTTCTGTAATCACAGTACTTTGTAATGTGTTGTTTTATGATATTCACATGCAGTCTTCACTAATCTACATAAAATAATTGCATAATTTTATAATTATATGAATGTATACATTTGATATGAAAGATAAATATTAATAATGGAAAACCTTGGAGACTGATTCTTAGGAAGGTTAATTTTGTGCTCAGAATATGAACAAAAGTATTTTAACGTCTTTGATTTGAAGACAAATATTTTGTATCTTCAAAATATTAGATAAAAACAGCTGATGCAATAGTTATTTTTTTTGGAAATCCACTTAGCTTTAAAATGATAGAAAGACCACTGTAGCATAGAATTTATTGTGTCATTGTGAAATCTCTGAAGTGACAAAATTCTAACAGGAATTAAATGGATATTGTTTAGCAAGAAGAAAAGCTTTACTTATAAAATGCTTTAGAAGGAAAACATATGTACAGAACAATAAGAAATCCTAGAAACTAAATAAAATTTAGATATTTAGAAATCTGAAAGTTTATCAAGTCCATGTTTTCCTTCTCTTCTGTGTTTGTTTGTTCCCAGGCTCTAGGGTATTCTCTAGCATTCATGAAGCAGGAGTTAAAGTTCGCTAACAGCAATACACATAGAAAACTGTTGTACGAGGTTGACTTACAACTAAGCTGATTTCATGTTGGGAAGAATTATCTAAAATACACAACTGGAAAATTTTAATAATTTATAATCTTACCATTGTGTATGAGAGAGGACTTTGAGTCATAAAAATGAAAGCCTTTATTTCTGCATATTGTTTAAAATAATTTTTCAAGTGTCTAAATAAAGACTAACACCAGTTTTAGGTTCTATAGGCAATGAGAATAGAAAATCAGGGAAATCACTATCTTTCTACTCATGGTTTTTAACCCAGTGTTGTTAGCATAGCATGTGATGGGAATGAAAATAAATAGTGGAAGTGTTTAGTTAGAGAATGAAAGCTTGGTACCACCTGTAACAGGAACGTCTTCTTAAAAGGCACTTCTGAGGTATTCAAAATTCAATTCCTTCTAGAATTTTCTGTGGAATGCTTAATGATACTTCTTTTTCAACACTTGGCTCCAGCTGATGTATGATATTTTCCGGATATCTGACATCATTATACTTAAAACTAGATTCTTTCTTTTTAAGAAAGCAAAGTATTAGCCATGCTATTCAACCTTCTTCCCTATTTCCTGCCCATTCCTCGTCAAAGAATCATTGAGTGAGTTCTTCCGTCACAGATCATGTTTTGGACATAATGACTCATTGACCAACAAAGGATAATAAAAATGGCCTAAGCAATATTTGCAAACTGGACTCTTCTCTGTCTTGTCCTTCTACAAGGGTCAGCACGCATTTTCTGTAAAGACCAGATAGTAAATATTTAGGCTTTAAAGGTCCATATGATCTCTATTGCATATTCTTTGTTTTTATTTATTTTTCAGTTTGTTTTGAAAACCTTTAAAAAGGAGGAAGGAAACAAAATCTCTCAGCTTACAGTCTGTACAGTAACAGGCCACAGGTCAGATCTGCCCAACAGGCTATATAATTTGCCAAATCTTTGTTGTAGTAGCATAGCTGAAATATATCTGCTATACAGTTCAGGTAGGTTTGTGCTCAGGCACTGCTGCTAGATGGAACAGCATAACCTTACACAATGAATGCACGAAGCACGGAATTGTGTTTGCATCCACCAGTCATGGTGCCAGACTGATGCAATATGGTGTAGTCTACATATACTGGATTTTGTTTCCTTCTATTTTTGCATACTTCCTTATTGGTTAGGATTGCATTTGACCACATGTTATAGAAACAGTGACTTAATCAAATAGGGTTTTCCTTTTTTCATAAAAACAGAAGTTGCAAACGTGGATAATTCAGAACTGATGTGACAGATTCAGAATGCCAAGAGGCTTCTTCTATCTCTCCTACTCAGTTCCATATCCACAGTATGGCTGCTTCTCCCCTAGTAGATAATTTCATTTTGGACATCCAGAAGGAAAAGAGAAAAGGGAAAAGGCAAATGCCAGCTGAGCCTCTCCGTCAGGAAAAGGATAAATTTTACAGAAAGCAAACACAGTAGATCTCCTTCACCAGAATGGGTTATGCGGGGCATGGGGCAACGAGTATTGTCAACAAGACCTGGTTGCTTTCCAAAACAATATTTTGTGTTCTGCTAGTAAAGAAAAGGGAAGAAGAGATATTGGGCAGGCAAAGGAACTTGGTAGTATATACCATAGTATCCCTTCACTCTCCTCCTTGGCATCTGCTGCATAGGAGATGTTACGGACAGTGCATGGTCACAGCAACTGCTTGGCTCCAAGGCTCAGTTTTTCCATGAATATCTTTGCTCTTGGACAACTAATTTAACCCTATTGTGCCTCCATTACCCCATCTGTACAATGGAAATGATAGTACCTGCCTCACAGTAAGGTGCTCAGAATGAGTGCCTATTCCATAGTAACATTCCTTCTCCACTCCATACCCCATCTGCATTCCAGATGCCCACAACGAAGCACCTTACCTTGAGGTTCTTTTGAAAGACCATCCAACTGCCCCCTCTCAGTCTATCCTCTCTCATTCTTACTCAAAACCTAACTGAAAGTCAGTTCTATTCCCTAAGGGCATGGCTAGAGAAGAGATTTAATCTACATATGCTAATCAAGTTAAGTTATAAATAATTTCCAATGATCAGATATATTACATTCAAACACTGGGATAAATTTGGTATAGAAATTATTTGGAAACAGGTGATTTTTTCTAGGAACTCTTTCAGAATCATTGATGTTGAATAATTGGCTAAATTTGAAATACATGTATTAAAATATACAGTAGTAAAAAATATTAATTGACACTGCAGTCCTGAAATGTAGATAATATCTCATTTTAAAAAAATAAAGAAGTTGAGTTTATAATCCTTCTCTCCCCTTCTAAGCTGGCTCTTGTTAGTGAAAACAGAGTTTATATTTCTTTGAACTTGCCCTCCTTTTTTGAAATACTGAGATAAAGCAGGATCCAATTCCTAAAAGAATCCTCAGGCCACCTAATTTAAAAATACATTGTCATTTGAAAATCATGGAAGGCCATCCCAAAAGGGTTGTTTCACACTGGCTTTGGGAGTGATCAGTTCTAATTGAACAATGCCATAAAAAGAGCAAGTCTCTTGGGTACTAGGAAGAGAAGCATCTGTGAAAAATGAAAATGGCTATAAGTCATTAGGTGAGATGTGAATCTGCATGAATTGACCAGTGCTTCTATTATGTTTCCATTGTTGTGAGATTTTAGACTTTATTTAGGTAGTAGGATTTTAATGAACTTCTTATATTCATACACTGACCTTTCCCCTTGGATATAAGATAGAAATCCTTTTATAATTTCCTTCTAAACTTTCTACCTTTGACATAGGTCAGAGAAATAAAATAGAATTCAGGTGGGAGGTTATTAGCAAACAGATACCGCCCTTTAAAATTATATAGTAGAATAAGGCACTGAAAGTAGACTATAGAAACTATAAAACAGATAGAAGTATGGTCCGTGTTTCTAAGTAATGGTGATTTAGAGGTCACTTTGCAATGAGCTAATATATGAGAGTCACAAAGCTAAGCTTTTCGTTAGGTAGAAAAGCCAAAATGATCTTACAGATTAGAGGGAAAGCATATGAGACCCATGAGGACAGTTTATGTCTCTTTCAATTCTTTTTGTTTTGTTCTTCATTTTATTCTGAGACTCCTCTCTTCAGCAGTAGAGAGGCCAAAAAGCATTGACCCTTCTTTAATAATAAAAAGACTCCCACTTAAGAGTTGATATGCAGGGGTGATAGGAAGGTGGGGATCAGTGTAATTGTGAATTGAAAGGGCCTAACATTGGTACAGTTCCCCAGTACAGTGGGGTCGGAGTAGGGGGTGACATTTCTCCTCATTCTGCCCTCACAATGCACTAATGGGTCTCTGAGAGTCTGCCTCTGCAATTAAAAAAAAAAAAAAAATAGTTGATTGCAGGCATAGGTGATGAAACTACAATTCACACAGCCATAGTGAGCTCAGCAATGACAAAGCCTCACCTTTTCACTCAAGAATTCACTGCTTTTCAGTCTTCTGATCCAAGACCACAGGTCACAAATAAAAGGGGACACGTGTCCCTCAGGTGGGGCTATAAACTATGGGGAATGAAAACTTTGAAATGATGTAAAATAAAAGGGGTGAAATGAAATACAGGAATTCTAGAGACAACTGGTGAAATCTCCTTGGCCTAAAGGATGATGTACTGTAAACAAACGCTCTTGCAGGACTCTACAGGGACAAAGCTGAAGGCTGAGCAAGGAGTCTTCCCAGAAACTATTCAATCCATCATTTCTCTATAACTAATCTAGCATTTGGGTTGTGGATGAAGGCTTCTTACCTTTCATGGGTGAGCACATTTCTTCCCGGAGGACGTTTTATTCTTTATAGTCAGTGTATAAAATTTACATTTGACTTTCATTCAGAAGTGCCTCTAAAATGACATATTTTGCTAAATGAAGCACTAAAGGATGTTGTGTTCTAGGAACTTATTTTTAATGGGGATGCCTTCGTTTCTCCCCATGTCTTCTGTCATTCTACCCTGAAATAGCTCTACTCTATGCCTATGGAATTTTCAGTAGGCCAGAGCATCTCATCAGTTTACTAACTGCTATATTGGCCCTGTTGAAGTTCAGGCAATATAACTGACTTTGAGTGTTTGGTTTGTTGTTTTGTTTTGTTTTGTTTTTTGTTTTTACTAAAAACTTTGTAACATTAGCTTTTCTGTTTTTCAGGATGGCAGAATTGCACTCAAAGGAGAAAAGTTCAGGCAAAGATAGGTAAAAAGAAGGCTTGGGTAGGAGGGATCGAATTCAGTGGATAGGGTTTGTAGCAATCCACTCATCTCATAGTTTCTATTTTTGCTCTGAAGAAAGATACCTTGGGAGGGAAGAGTATGCACATATTATTCACTGGCCAACCCTGAAAGGTTAGATACAAGAGAGAAGAATTCCTCAACTGAGACATTTTCCTGGGTACCCATCTGCAAAGAAGAAAACAAAAACACTTCCCAACACCACTGACTGAGTTGCCAACAGAAAAGTAATTGTTAATATAAAATACTCATCTTAGAATTAAGCATGAATTTAGCAAAGAGGTGGCCATCTGCAAGCAAATGAAAGAGGCCTCACAGGAAACCAACCTTGCAGACTTCTTGATCTTGGACTTATGGCCCCCAGAACTGTAGGAGAATAAATTTCTGTTGTTTACGCCACCCAGTGTGTGGTATTTTGTTATGGTAGCACTACCAGATAAATTCCATATCCTACTATATATCTATTACAGTTTCATTTAATACCAGTGTAAAAACAATCCAGCAATTAAAAATTTCTTATATTTTTCTTGAAGATATGTATGAAATATTACTAAATTCTAGAGTATTAATGTTATAGACATTATAAGCCTGTTAAAGAAATGTGAAATGAAACCACCAGTTTCTGGTGGGGTAAATAAAGGTAGTTATAGACCTTTAAGAACACATAATGTAATTACACAGAGTTACTATTCAAATGAAAAAGCACTTCTCATTGAAATTCCACTAAAAAACATACTGCAAATGTATGGTTTTTTTCAAGTATTGACAGATGATGGGTTGCTCCAAACTTTTCAGAAATAGATTTGCCTGAGACCCGTCCTTCTGGTGATCTATGACATGTAGACAGAAGTGCAGTTAATCGCTTTCTTTGCAAAGCTATCTCGTTACAACACAAAAAATGGGCCATGTGCAGTGGTTCAACTCTGTAATCCTAGTGTTTCAGGAGGCCAAGGCAAGAGGATTACTTGAGCCCAAGAACTTGAGGCTGCAGTGAGCTATGATTGAGCCACTGCCCTCCAGCCTGGGTGATAGAGTGAGATCTTGTCTCTAAAATATATAGAAACACACACATGCATGCATATATAAACAAACTTGCATACTTGACCTAAGTACTATTATTTTCTGAGGAAAACAGTAGAAATATATAACAGATGTATACATCCAAACATGTATATAATTAATATTCTATATTAGGTTATAATCTATATTAGATTATTGTAATTTTCAATTCTGAATCTATCATTGGGTTAGACAATAAATTCTATGTAATTTGACAATAAAAAGAAACATTTCTTTCTCCACAAGAGCCTTTGGGGAATTTTGTTACATTTTGCTTTCAAATGTGCATATGTTAGGCAATTCAATTTTGAAATAAATGACACATTATTCATTTTCACTTAAATAGTAAAGAATATTTTGTCATTGAACTACATTTCTCATAATATGTAGGTGCTTTTTATTTACAAAATCTAGAAACGAATCAATCAGCAGCTATTTATTGGGGGACTACTGCATGAAGGTGCTTCTGAGCACATAAAAGCAACAATTTATCCCATGCGTTTTTGTGTGCCATAGCTTTAACCTATGCTAGTTTTTTTCTCATTTTATCTATTCTGGTAAGATGCTTTTCTTTCCATGTTAAAGAAGATGATGTTTATGATAGAGATTAATGATGATTACTGACACAAATGAATGATTCCTATGTGCCAGATGCTGTGCTGTGAAGATTACATGGATTATCTCCTTTGATCCTGACAAAAACCCTGAGCAGAGTGTTAGGCACAGTTGCTCAGGTTGTACAAGGTCCTGGAGTGACATAAATATTGCACATAGCATGGGTATATATATTTTCTCACAAATGGGAATAAATTATCTTGAAGAGGAGGCACTATTTTCTAATTTGCATGATGACACGATAGGAGATTGGTGGCCCTATTTATGATAATATTCATGGTCACCTTTTACAAGTGATAAAAATAAAGCACAAGGAGATTTACTTAAAGTAATTAAGTGATAGAGCTACAAGCGAACACTGCAGCATGCTATACAGTCTGGAGTTCAAGGGATTCCCAGGGTCAACATCTTGATGCTTAGTGGAACAAGATTGTCATGCCTACCTATGTCACACTGCAGTCAAGTCAACCTGCTTTCCATGATGCCATTCAACCTCATGTACATATGCTATCCAGATATATGTATGTTCAGCCATTCAGTGTAGACATAACAAATTTTAATTGACTACTGTATGACAGGGCCTGTGGTTGATATTGGGAATAATAAGATAAATATGCCAAAAATGAAAGAGAGATGTAGTAATAATTGGAGAGAGGATTTAAATTATTTATTTTTCCAATTAGAAAGGATATGATCATAAGAGTATATATGTCATTATGTTAATAACTGTATAATTTATATAGTTTAATATTTATATACATATACACGTGAAGTTTGTGTGTATATAAACAAATTAATCTGAAAAAAATAAGTATAACAACATTATCTTAGCCTCTCTGTCACACACACACACATACACACATTTTAAAAACAGATTGTTGAACGTAACAGTGAAGAATCTGGATTTTTAAATCAGTTTTATTTTTTTTTAATTTTGGTGTAACAAATTACCACAGATTTAACATGTTGAAACCCATTTATTATCTCTCAGTTTTGTGGTTCAGAAGAGCATGTGGGATCAAGTGGATTTTCTCCATAAGGCCTCACAAGGCTGAGATCAAGGAGTCCCTCAGGCTGGGGTCTTATCTAGAGGGTGTGAGGAAGAATTGGCTTCCAAGCTCATGTAGGGTCTTTGCTGAATTCAGTTTCTTGTGGTTTTAGGACCAAGGACACATTTTCTTTCTGGTTGCAGCTGCAGCCATGCTCAACAATTAAAAGCAATCTACATGTCTTGGCATGCGACCCCTCCATTTTCAAACCAAACAGTGGTGTGTCAAAATGCTCTCACATTTCATGATTCAAATCCCTGGCTTCCGCTTCTGTGGCCAAATGGGAAAACACTCTGTCTTTAAAGACATCATGTGACTAGAACACTTAGCTATCTCCCTTTTGTCGTGGAATGTGATATAATCCTAAGAATGATATCGCATTATACTCACAGGTTCTACCCACATTCAAAAGAGAGGAGGGGTCAGACAAGGGTGAAGGTAACTGGGAGTCATTAGAATTCCGACTAACATCGTGTATTTGTCTGCTTGGGCTGCTTTAAGAAAATACCACAGACTGGGTGGCTTAAATAAAACGCATTTATATCCTCATAGTTCTGGAGGCTGGAATTCTGAAATCAAGGTCTTGGGTTGGTTTCATTCTTAAGCCCTTCTCTGTGGCTTGCAGGTGGCTGTCTTCGTCTAGTGTCTTCACAGGGTTATCCTGCTGAGTGTATCTGTGCCCTAATCTCATCTTCTCATAAGGATGACAGTCATATTGGATTAGGGCCCACCCATACAACCTCTTTTACCTTAATTACCTCCTTAAAATTCTATCTTGAAATACAGTCACATTCTGAGGTACTGAAGTTTAGGACTTCAACATATGAATTTTGGGAAGACCAATTCAACCCATAAAACACAAGCTAATTTTGCTTATATATTTTTTTTATTTTTTATTTATTTATTTATTTATTTTTGAGATGGAGTCTCACTCTGTTGCCAGGCTGGAGTGCAGTGGCACAATCTCGGCTCACTGCAAGCTCCACCTCCTGGGTTCAAGTGATTCTCCTGCCTCAGCCTCACGAGTAGCTGGGACTACAGGGGCCCACCACCACGCCCAGCTAATTTTTGTATTTTTAGCAGAGATGGGGTTTCACTATGTTGGCCAGGCTGGTCTTGATCTCTTGACCTCACAATCCACCTACCTGGCCTCCCAAAGTGCTGGGATTACAGGCGTGAGCCACCACGCCCAGCCTTTAAAATATATTCGAAGACATCTTTAGTCACCAGCTTATCTCATAAAGATAACTTGTTATTTGTTTTAAAAGTTGAATTTCCTCCCTCTGCTTTTTATTGTGAAGAACTTTAAGCTGACAGAAATATCAGAATAACAGTATGATAAACACCTGTATACACTGGATTTATCAAGCATTACATTTTGTGGTGTTTGTTTTTTCTTTATCTGTCTCTAATGCATATTTGTCATGTTCACACATATACATTTGTATGTTTATACATGTTTTTTGCCAAACCATTTTAATACATGCAGACATGTGTTTACACCTAAATCTTTCTAAGAACAATACATATTCTTATATAACCCTTACACAGGTATAATACTATATCATATCTAATTCATATTCAAATTTCTCCAATTGTCCCCAGAGTTTTATTTGTAATTATTTTACCGAATCTAGGATCCCACCAAGGATAATGCATTGCCTATAATTGTCATAGGTTTTTAGTCTTCTTTAGAATAGTTTCCAGCTTTTCTTTTGTTTATTATGGTATTATATTTACCTATAGAATATCACACAACCAAAATTTTTCTGGCTGTTTTCTTACCAGGTAAATATTTTCCCAATAATACTCCATAAGTTATGGTGCACTTTCCTCATTGTGTTGAATGAAAAGGTAGGTTGGTTTGATGCTGCTTCATAACTTCATCACCAACATTAAATTACAACAAAATGTTTTTCAGAACATAAGGCATAGCTCTAAACCTTATAAGTATGTAGTTTAAGATAGAAGGAGTCTTTCATGGTTCTAACTATTCCATTAGGAAAAGGACTTAGAAAACAATAAAACTTAAGACCTTACAAACAACAATATCCTTATGTTGTTTGAATTTGAAAACTTATACTAAAAGAAGAATTGGGCTGATAAATTTGAACTCTGCAATTTTTGAATTGTGTCACTCACCCTCCCTTTCCTCTGCCCAAAACCTTACATTGGATTTTCCTAGTGTAGCTAAGTATGACACACAGAATAACTGTTACTTCTGTTTCAAGGAGCAAATACTCTGTTTCCCTCCTGACATTGTTAGAATCCTTAAGGACAGAAATCTTTTCCTCTCTTTGTATCCCCATCCATTGTTCTGCATAGGGTGAGCAGTCTATACATTTTTTTGCCTGAGATTTAAAAAATAAGTCCATAGGCAGTTTCAAATATGATGCAGAGCACTTGACAATAGTTTCATCCATTTCTAAGAACTCTCTGAAGATACATATAGTTTTACATATATATATATATATATGATTATTTTCAAAGTTAAACTTTAATTGGAAGTTTATTTGACTAGGTACCTTCTTTATAGAATTCAGGAATCACAGAATTATTTCCAACATACCTTAAGAAATTTACACAATTGCTTTATGAACTGCTTTCTTCACATAAATAAGGAAAAACCGCCTTGAGACAGGGACAGTCTACCTTTTTAGAATTTTTTCATCCAATCTTTCTTTTACTACTGTCAGCAAGTTTTTTGTATATATATATTTAATTGGTTCAGCAATGCAACAATTGAATGTAGCATTTCAAAAGGGAAAGTAGACCCTGAAGAACATATCATTTCACACACACACAAAAACATTCCTCCCAAAGATGGTTGTTATGCAAGGCCCTACTCTTTGATATAGTGAAAGAAAATATTTGAATCTGCTTTACAACTTCAAATGCAAGAGAAAGTGTTTGCAAGTAGAGGAATCTATAATAAAACCATCTCTGTTATGTTGACAACTGTCAGGATTTCAGCCAAATCGAGTATTGATGACACTGCATTCCTACTGGAACCTTTTTCACATGTCATACAAAGCCAAAAAAAAAAAAAAAAATACAATGCTATCTCTGTGTTCAGATTGAAATTGAAGATAAAGAATAAAAGAAAGAAAAAATAAATCCATACTGCTCCTAGTTTTCTTAAAAGAGCCTTCCTATAATAGCATCCAAATTGAGGCAAGGCAGATTAGATGCATTCTTACAATCCTAAATCAGAAAGCAGTTTATAAATTTAACAAGATATTAATGATACCTTCATTGCTACAGTGATGGATGTGTTTGTGCGAACAGTTTACCTTCAAGGTAAGTGGATTCTTGAAGGTATGAATGTTGAATTTCTGCACTCTGATTGGAACCATGTAATTGGATTGGCATTACCACAACTATTTTTCTTTAAGTATTTCTTTCATTGATAAATAGAAATAAAAGTATATAGTAAGTTTGACATTTGTTTTAAACTTTTGGGGATTGACTTATATTTGACAGAGTGAGAGAATTTGCTATTCCTCAAAAACTGATTTAACAAATTTGATGCGTGTTCTAGGCTCAAGGAATTGCAGTAATTAGATTGGCTATCAATAATATACTATTAAGTAGCTGAGAATGGCCTGTGTAAAGCCAAAATCTAACCCGTGAGTAAACTGGACCTCTGCAACCCACTGTGAGTCGCATCCTTTGTGATCAAGATTCAGACGTCCAGGTTCATGTTAAATTTTGCTTAAAGATATATATATATATATATATATATGTTTTGCTCCTAGTTTTCATTCTCTATTTCTTGATAGTGAAAGTTGATTTACTGGGCACTTATATATGCAACGAACTAAAACCGGTTCAGCCTGCATACATGCCAGATGAAAAAATAAAAATAAAATACTAGTGCAGTGAGGTAAAGCAACAGGCCTAAGGGCACATCAGAACCGTGACTGGAATTGACATCCCCTTGGCTTATACCTTCTTTTCTGTTCTTTCCAATTTGCACATGTGCCAGCCAGTAATATAGTTTTAAACCTTTTTTTGTACTGATTGCCTGTCACTATTTATCAAAATAATAACAATGGAATCACCACAAAAAGTGGACTCTGAAATAATAGTTTGTAACTAAATTGCTAAACTTAAAATGAATGTAGATGTGTATCCCTACACTAACTTTGGCCTTTGCTTCCATCTTCCCTCGAGGGCTGCTATGCACATTCACGCATGTGCAAACGCACTCATGCACATACACACAACATAATATTTTTCTATAAAAGGAAAATTATCTAGTTACTTGATATATGTGTGACTTTTTCATGTGATAGCATGGAGACTAGGAGATTAGGATCAGTGTAAAACATAAGTATAAATGTTACTCACCTTGCTTAACTTACAGAAAGATATCCTAATATAAGGGATGAATAACTGGGCATAAAACCATTAGATCACACTACGGTGCTTGCAAAATACTCTTTCAGACTCTTTTAAACTTACAAACAACACTGAATAAAACACTGCAGATCAATTAGCTTTTCTTTCACTTCTCAACAACCTAAAAAATAATCTCTTGAAAATCAATTAATGCTAATTTACATTTAATTCAAGGTCTCATTTTCAATACTTTTACAACTCCATTATTTTCACCAAGAGGCAAATCTGTGATAGAAATACTGATGGAGCTTAAAGAGATTATTTCCAACCTCTGATAAAAATTAAACTACCCCAATATAGTTGTGTGTACCTGTCCCAAAATGCAATGTTCCTTACACTTTGGAAACAATCTGATGACATTTTTAACATATAATTTCTTGAGGACAGTTTTAAGAATTATCCTTTTGACTTTGGTCCAGGGATTTTTATTTCATTGGTACTGTGGAACTATAAGACACCAATTATACACTTTATTAAAATATTTTGAAATTACAGGAAAGCTGTAAAAAAAAGTCTGTTATATATGGAGAATAGAAGGCTCTTATTAGCACCATGCCCTAAATATCTTATGTATCATAAAGTATACATGTTTTTATATATATCACATATGGTGATCAAAGTAATTATCTGTAATTTTGTATACTTTATATACCATATGTGATCAAAGTACTAATCTGTGATTTTTAAGAAATAGTATATCAATTATTTTTGTTTTATCATTTATGCTTATTTGGAGAAATTCACACCTGAAGAGTTGCTTCAGGTAGATTTTGGCAGGAACTAGAGCCTTTCAGTCTGAACAGATTTTAATCAGGTCTGACAGCAAAAGAGCTTCACCTGGTATTTTATTTAGCTTGAGATTCGTAAGCAGGTGATTTAAAAGAGGGGTTTAGGTTTTACAAAATGTGAAGCGTTTGTCTTGATATAATAATAGGCCTCTCCTGATAGCAAAAAGAATCAATACTTTCCTGTTTTCCTTACCGCAGAAATGCGAAGATGCAAAGGGGAAGAGTTTTCATTAGCCATGGCCTCTCATGGAGACATCTATCAAAGTTAAAACCCATTCATGAGGGCCATGACCGCAGTCAAGATGTGGGGGCCCGGGGGGAAGTTACTTTCTTTCTAGACTAAAATATTCATTCTAAGGATGAGAATTTTTAAAAGGCTGATGATTAGATGATCTAATTCCAATAGTATTAATAACATGCTTGCTCTCAATGCATTTTATTTTATTGTTTTTAAATTTATTGTGTTATTTTGTGTTAACGTTTAGCTCCCACAATTAGATCCATTATTTATATCAAGGAAACCAAAGCTACTTAACTAACAAGTTCGGTTTCAATAATATTCCAACTTAATTGGAATAAGTAAGCATAAAAACTCCTCTCTATGTATAGATAAAAAAGAAAATGAAGAGAAAAAAGAAGGGAAATTCATTAGATTCCAAAGAAGTGCCTCAAATTTTAATTTAATTGTAATTGATACATGTTAAAACAAATATAAAGTAAGGAATTTAAGATTTCATAAAATAAATGATGAAATATTTCTAATATCAATAGCGACATTTTAATAAGTTGTTCATTTGCAATAAAAGTAGTAATTATATACTGGAAAGAGTTTTCATATGCTATTCTCTAATGAAAAAGCAAATGATGGTACAATTTGGAAATTTGGCAGCATTAATTTTGTATACAAATAATTCTGATAACTTTAAGTGATTTTTAAATTATAATCTGTTACTACTGTTTCCTAAAGTGTTGTGCTTGTGCCTTGGAACCTTGGAACTTCAGGTTAAGCCCGTGTTGTGCTTAACCTTGGAACCTGGGACCAGATAAATCTGTTATAGAAACTCTCATTATAGCAATGACATGTTTGGCCTTTAGGCACTAAACAAAAGTGTTCAATGTGTGTAAGTAGTAGTGGAGTGTTACCCTTTATTCCAGCAAAAATGTGTTTAAGTGTAAAGTGTTTCTCCTTAGCATTACTCATGAAACCCATTGTCAATTGAAAGCAGATGGTCTTTTAGAATGAAGAACATAACACTATTTTAAAAAAGCAAAGTTGTGATTTAAAACAAGTATTTAGCAATTTCATTAAGCATGCAATATGAAGCTATTTTAATCAGCAAAAAGATACTTGACTATGAACAGAGAAAAAAGGAATGTTTTTTCACAATGTGTAATGTGCAGCCATGAAATGAAAGAATAACTTGCTGTAACAAGCAGTGGATTCAACCAAAATGTAATTTATCCTTTTAACAAGGCAGCTGATAGCATCTAATATGGTAGGCAAGGAAATAATCTCTTAAAAACCTTGTTCAAAAATTTTTATTATTATCAATGGACCACCTATGACAGAGACATATTATAAGAATGTTTTCTTTTTCAATATATTTTTCTTAATCTTCAGAATAATTAATAATCTATTTGTCTTGAACTGTTTATTTTCCCTTTTCATTGATATCATAACATAATCAAATCTAAATTTAGCTAAGTAGAATGTCATTACACTATTTGTTCCCTGTTGTCTGAGACCACATTGGTTCCCTGTGGTTCTGATTTGCGTGTCGTAGGATGGACCTCATAGAAATAGAAATGAAGTGTCCAGTTTTATAATAACTAGCAATAGGTATATTTATTTTATCTTTTAGATCATAGTCTTTATGACGTATTAGGAAACCTGTTAGTGATTAGGAAAGTAGCTAACTCAGTCTATTAATATTACCACAGCACAGGATGTATGTCTGCAGTCACATTCAAGCCATACTATACAACACATGATTCATTTTAATTAAATAACTGACTCTCTAATGGAGTCTTTCACTGGTAATTTTTCTTTTTTTTTTTTTTTTTTTTTTTTGAGACGGAGTCTCGCTCTGTCGCCCAGGCTGGAGTGCAGTGGCCGGATCTCAGCTCACTGCAAGCTCCGCCTCCCGGGTTCACGCCATTCTCCGGCCTCAGCCTCCCGAGTAGCTGGGACTACAGGCGCCCGCCACCTCGCCCGGCTAGTTTTTTGTATTTCTTAATAGAGACGGGGTTTCACCCTGTTAGCCAGGATGGTCTCGATCTCCTGACCTCGTGATCCGCCCGTCTCGGCCTCCCAAAGTGCTGGGATTACAGGCTTGAGCCACCGCGCCCGGCCCTAACTGGTAATTTTTCACAATAAAACATATATTAAGATAAATGCAGGGTCCATAAGAGCTTCCTTTCTGTCACTGAACATCTGTACTTTCTTTTTAAGGGAATGAAAATATGGATTCATAAATTAGTATTTCAATAGACAAAAAAGATTCTGAGTTTTGAATGTCAAAACTATGGATCTGAGATCAATGGCTCTGTATTCATATTTACTTTTTTGTTATTGTTCTTAGTTTATCCTTTCTTATTCTGTCTTGCTTAGTTATTGCCAGAAGCATTCCCTATGTTGCATTTATGATTTCTAAGCCTTTTTACAATATAAACAAAATGAATGCTAGTGATGAAAATGGCATTTATGAGGAGGTAGGATTTTTTAAGTCTTGGGATTTGGCACCAATATAAAAAAAAAACATGAAAAATGAATGGAATATTAATTATTATAAAAAACTACTTAATAAAATGCAACTGCCAAACGTGTGCATTTACTGGAGTTAATGGCATTTTGATTCATGGGAATCTATGTACTCTCTAGGAAAGCCCTGGAAATCAGGAATGTGCTACTTTAGCCATGATTTACTGACTAGCTGGATGATCTTTTGTAAGTGGACATAACCAGCATGGAACATAACATAATTAATTGATTAACCATTACAATTTGAAAACTCAAGAGGGCAGGACTGCTTACTGGCTAGCACGCTGTGGCTGTTGCAATTGTTGTGAGTGTACATCTGCTCTGTGTGTCCTGTCTCATTGGTTTTCATTCCACACTACTTGTTAATCATTTTGAAAATCACCCACAGAGGGAAGAAAGAGGTGTTGCAACCTCAAAGTCAATCTGGAATTTTCCTAAATGTGCCAAATTAAAATGAAGATAAAGGAACAATTGCAAATAATAGGCACTACTAAAGTCTGATCTCTAATCGTTTGGTTAATAAGTTAATAATCCAGCAAAAATTTTAAGAGATATATTTAATTTGAAATTTACATTATGTTTATTATGAACAAAATATTAAGAAAAAGTTTTTAAATACTTATCTACTCTTTTGAAATACATTCCCAGGTTTTGTGTGTGTATATAGCTTCAATCCATATAAATAAAGCACTGAAAAGTTGGAAAAAAGTGGTTTTTCAGTTTTTGTCTTTGGCATTTATAAAGGTGAACAAATACTGTACTCGTCTATATATGTATATGTTTTAGTACATTTTCATAATTTTCTAAATTTCTTTGTGAATGCAATTCTCTGTTTTTGCTATTTTTAGAAGTTTTTTGTTTAAGACACTTTATTGCTTGTGGTGTCAGGAATTTTTTAGCCAAAATGCTTCAGAATTACTTTAGTAAAAATTATATTCTTGATAGAGATAAAAATATCAAAAATAATTAGAAGATTACTTTTTAAAAAACAGAACTTCACTTACCAGCAATTTTATACCATTTAACAATCACAGAGTTCAGAAAATTTACTGATATGTTTCAAGTTTACTGTAGCACCAATTTCTGTATTCTTTTTAACTCTAACATCTATTTGTAATGCATATAAGATTAGTAGCCTTAAGTTTTCTAGAATAATTTTTCTATACAACAAAAAAAAATATGGAATGCTTTGTTACCAAGGAACTCATTACCATGGTTTTTAAGATAGATTTTTTTATTATGAAAGGCAGTTGATGAGGGAGAATGTAGGATGAGACTCAACTTCCAAAATATTATTTAAGCCAAGACATGTTCTTCACTTTTTAATGGTGATTCCCACTACATAAATTAGATAAAATCCTGACTACTGTTGTTCAAACTGGGTGGAAATGAGGGCACCTGAATAGTTGCCACTTACCTACCCCCCAACCCACAGCAGCCCCCGAGGAACCTTTTCAGAATTCCCAGGGCACAATAGAACACAGCTTGAAACAACTGCTCGAAAGTATACCTAAGATCAGAAAAATTATATGTAATATAATTAATTCTTTGGGGAAGTTATTTATTTTTTTATTTTATTTTTTTACAAAACGTTTAAATATAAATGAAATCTAAGAATGTATTTTGTAGTGTTATTTCTATTCATTAAAAGAATACATTTATTTTAATTAAGTAACTGAACCTCTACTGGAGTCTTTCACTGCTAATTTTTCATGATAAAACATACTTGAAGATAAATGCAAAGTTTATCTCCAGAGACAAACTATGCATCAATAACAATGAGGTAATGATTCAAACAGTGTGTGTCCAAGCTATTAACACCTGAAAAATGAATCTGAACAAGCAATAGGAGGACGTTTTTAATGTGGAAAACTACTAGGCTTAAACTCTTTCTTTATTCCTAACTTGAGTCCTTTAATGGATCTTAGCCATTCAACTTCAAGGACTATAGAGTGCTTGAAACTATAATGTAACATATCGATGCTGGATAAGTCATCAATAAAAGGGAAAAATGAAGGACATTTGGAGTCCTTTTAGTCACCTCTAAGTAGAAGATACCTATTTGAGGAAGATCAGAGGAAAGCTGTATAACTTTGAAAATACTTAGAAAATTATTAGACCACCTAATTGCAAAATTGGCACAGGTTTCCTTGGCCCTCTCACCTTACAGATACTATCCCATGAGCTATTCTTAAATTCTTTCTTCTTCCCACTAAATGAGACCAGAAAGTATAAGCAGCTCTCTAGCAGCCAAAACATTGGCATCCTTATGAAAGCAAATTCTGTTCCATATGAATTTTTTTAATGAAAAGAAAAACACAAAGGAAAGTTGGTGTGTTTCTTACTAATCCAAGGCATGATTGTATCAGATCGTCTCAATGGTTTCTTTGGAACCTGAAACCTAAACTTAAGGCTTGCAATCACTAACAAGCCTAGATATTGTTAATATGGTCAATAAAACAACAACAGAACTACTGCTCTTATTTTTCTTGATGAGTAGTATGTGGGCTGTTTTTGCTGTTGGTGTTGTGGCTGATACTGTTATTTTTATTTAATAGCTAACATTTCTCGAGTTCTCATCATGTGAAGATATGGTACTAACAGTGATACTACATTGTTTTATCATTTTGTAACAATGCTATAAGTATTAGGAGAGTTTCAATTAGAAAACTGGGCACCCCCCTCCTATAAAACACCTAGTTTTCTTCATCAATCCTTAACCAGAAGCTGTATATTAATTTTTTCTAAAGAATAATAGTACAGTTAGGAGCAACCATTCAATGAGTGCCAAGTTCCAGATGTTACTGTAATATTTTACATAGTTTCTAATAATCTCATATAATTGTTCATATATGGTAAAGATAAGACATCGGCAGTGTTTCTGTAATTCCTGCTTTCAAACAATCCAGTTTACGAGACTATTTCTAGCAGAAACCTGTAATAGAATAGCTCACAAAATCTTCCCAGGTTAGGAATCATCACTTCAGTTGTAGGGAGCTCAACAATTCCAAGAAGGTTTTCGTAAAATGATTTCAGATGGTGTGTAGATCAAATCCTAGGTTTGTTGCAAACAACACAAAGATACTAGTTTTATCTTTCTTGGGAGATTTATAAATATGGGCCTGTCACATTAATCTTTTAGAAGCAGGTGTGTTGCATTGAAGAATATTTGTCAAAGGAAAGCTTATTTCTATCTCAGAGATCAGGTACTTCCTACCAGTTATGAAAAACTAACCAAAGAATAAGT
This sequence comes from Theropithecus gelada, assembly GCF_003255815.1. NCBI lineage: Eukaryota > Metazoa > Chordata > Mammalia > Primates > Cercopithecidae > Theropithecus > Theropithecus gelada. The sequence continues at coordinate 20,910,554 of NC_037680.1, read as the reverse complement.
CTTCAATAGCACAGAGTTAGGACAGAATTCTATTCCTTTATACATTTTTGAGAGTGTTCCATCAACATAAAATGATAAAATTGGTTAGAATGTTAGCCATAAATAAACTTTTGGAAAAGTAAAAAGAGACATATGGAGAAAAAGATTTTAATAAGAAAGGCTACTATATTTTTATTAGAAAGAAGTAGTTTAATGATGAGCAACATTGTAAGTATTTGTAGCCAAGTATAGTACTCACACCATTTGGAAACTAAGAAGTTAATTTTATTGAGGTATAATTTATGTACAGTAAAAAATAATTTAGTGTAAAGTTTTGACAAATGCGTACTATTGTGGATCATAAACTAAGTCAAGATTTAGAAAATTCTTTTTATCCCAAGAAGTTGTGTTTCTTTCTATTTGTAGTCAACCCCTCCCACCGCCTTTGGTCCCTGACACTGATGTCTTATTATTTTACTTTTTGTAGTATGACACAAAGTGGATTCATACAATGGGTAGTCGTTGGTGTCTGGCTTCTTTCATACAGCACAATGCATTTGAGATTAATCAATGTCATTGCATATATTAGTAGCTAATTATTTGTATTGATGAATTGTATTCTTTTGTATAGCTGTGTCACAGTTTTCTGATACATTAACTGGTTGAAAAACATTTGGGTTGTTTCCAGTTTGGTGCGACTATGAATACAGCTGCTTTATAATTTCATGAACAGATTTTGTGTTAACATAAGTTTGCTTTTCTCTTGGTTGAATTTCTAGGAGTGGAATTTGTAGGTCATGTAAGAAAATACATAAAATTTATGAAAAACTTCCATATAGTTTTCTAAAATAGCTGTATTATTTTGTATTCCTACTAACAATATGTGAGTGTTCCAGTTGTTTTGCATCTTTACTAGCACTTGATATTATCCCTAATAAAAGAGACCTAAATATCACCAACCAAATGTTAGTGAATTTAATACAAAAGGATATAAAAAGTATAACATTGTAACATGACCAAATGATGTTTGTATCGGAAATACTGGATTGTTTCAATATTAAAAATCACTCAATATAATTCACCATATCAAAATACTAAAGGAGAAAAACTATGTAGTCATCTAAATACATACAGCAAAGGCATTTGACAGAATTCAACATGTATTAATGACAAAGAACTCTAAGAAAGAAATTAAAGGAAACTTCCTCAGTATGTAAAAATACATTTTAAAAAGTCCTACAGCCAATATCATTATTAATGGTGAAAGGTTCCATGCTTTTTTTGGTTGATCAAGAACAAGACAAGAATGTCTACTCCCCCTACTCCAATTCAATCTCATACCGGCGGCCCTAGCCAGTCCAATAATAGTACAATTAGGAGCTCTTGTACTCCTAATTCTCCTAAGGCAAGAAAAGGAAATCAAAAGCAGACATGTTGGAAAGAAACAAAATTATCTCTCTTTTCTGATAGCTTGATAGTGTAAGTAGAACATCATCAGAGATATTACAGAGAAAAAAGCTAGCACTACTTTTTCTTTTTCTTTTTCTTTTCTTTTCTTTCTTTCTTTTTTTTTTTTTTTTTTTTTTTGAGGCAGAGCCTCGCTCTGTCGCCCAGGCTGGAGTGCAGATCTCGGCTCACTGCAAGCTCCGCCTCCCGGGTTCAAGCCATTATTCTGCCTCAGCCTCCTGAGTAGCTGGGACTACAGGCACCCACCACTGCGGCTTGCTAATTTTTTGTATTTGTAGTAGAGATGGGTTTTCACCGTGTTAGCCAGGATGGTCTCAATCTCCTGACCTTGTGATCCGCCTGCCTTGGCCTCCCAAAGTGCTGGGATTACAGACGTGAGCCACTGCGCCCAGCAAAAGCTAGCAGTACTTATAAGTGAATTTAGGAAGGTTATAAGATACAAGAACAATATACAAAAATCAATCTCATTTTCATATTCAAATTGGTTTTTGGCTTTCAAAACCACAATAGGCTACTCTATTGGAACAAACAAGTACAGAGTATATCTGGTTCTTAGACTTTTACTCTTTCCACAGTTCTCCTTCTCTATACATCTCCATAGCAGAAGCACAAAGACACAGTTGAGGATACTCAAATTTGCCAATTATAGTCCAGTAGTTAATATTGAAGCCTTCCACTTTCCTTTTATTGTAGAAAAAATAAAATGTGTTTAATTAAAAGTTGCCATCATAAGTGCCACTTATTTAAACCATTTGTTTTCTTCTTTCACATAAATATAATTTAGTGATTATACAGTGGAAAAGTATCAGAATAATTCTTAGAATACTTTCATTGCCAGATTAAAGGCACATTTTAGCTATCCCCTTTATAGAGGTTATGAGAAAATGCCATGCATCTCACTGCATCTTCTCCAAAACAATAATATGATGGCTCACTTAGAATTTTGAATTTGCAAGTATTGGTGAATTGCATTTACTGTAGTTGTCATATAAATTTAATCTTCTTTGTCTCTGAAGCCACCTCAAAATTCTGTTATTTCTCTCTCCTTGGAATTCATATTTTAACATGAATTGACTATTAGGTATGGTCAAAACTGATTCCACAGTGTGAAACTTTTATCTGCCCTTTTCCCAAAGGCAAACATTACGTTGATTCTCATATACGGACCTTGGACTCTATCAGTTCCAAGAATAGAAAGAACTATATATGGAGAAGGCCAAGTAAATTTCTGTTCTATCTCTCCTAAAGGCACATAAGCACACTGGATGTGAAGAAAAATATATCTTTTCCATTTTTTGGACATGGTAACACTGACCGTCTTTACTACTGCCATCATTAGGATTGAGTGATACTTCATCTTAAGGGCTTGTTTAGTTCTTTCACATCTCTTGTATGGGGTTGTGATTATGAACCACATTTTGACACATGGAAAAGAATCACCTAAAATCTTTTTACAGTTTCCTTTCCAGAGCCAATGCAGTGATCATAGGGCTATACGTTAAGTTCCGCTTCTTGCTATCACACGTTTCTCACAGATGGTCACAGATGTGTTAGCCAGGATATGCAACTACTAATTGCTGCAACAGATACACTCTGAGACTGAGCAACTTAGTTATTTCTTGCTGACATGAAGTCTGATGACTCTTAGCAGACAAGCTTCTCCATCTGATGACTCTGTTTCATGATATTGCCATCTCTGCACATAGTTTCCAGGATCATCACTGTAGGGGAAAAAGGGAATATGGAAATCAAAAAGATCAGTTTGAGCCAGAAGTTATATGTGTCGTTTGGCAGACTAGTCATATGTCTCTGCCGAAAAGCATAGGGACTGAGAAAGGTTTTCCTGTGAAGTTAGGAGGGAGAAGGAAATCAGAAATGGGTGATGACTAGAAGTTTCTAGTATGCCAGAGAACTCTTCACCTATTTGATCTCTAAAGGGGTTACCACTGCCATATCTATCCACATGTCGGTAACTTGATTATCTGCATATATCTCCAAATTCATATGTAGGACTTGAGGAAAACCAAAGGTAGTACACAGTCCATAAAAGAAATTGGACAAGAATGAAGAAAACATTAACTGTTATGGGTGTCAAACAAAAAGTGGTATAAATGACCATTTTGGAGTGTCATGTTATTAATATACATTTTATAAATTACAATGTTCTATTTAAGAGAAGGGAGGGGGCATTACTTATTATATAATGCACATGTCTTCATTACTTAAGTTGAGGAAGGAAAAGGGGTGACACATTGAACAATCAGGGATTCAGTTCCCTGGGGTAAGGAAAACATATTTCTGGCTTTTGTTGTCTCTACAAGTCAGACTAGATTCTAGAGTGGTTAGATACAGGCTTTTGAAGATTAATCAAAGATAACATTTTCAAAAACCCCACTTCTTATATGGAAATGTTATTGGTTATGCTTGGATATATAATATTCTTATTGGAATAACTAGATTAAGTAATTTATAACTAGTGTTGTAGAGCTAGGACCAGGACCCAAATATGTTCACACAAATTTTCAGTAAAATATCTATTCCACAGTATACAGAAATGTGATGTTTCTCATCTATCCTATGCAAAGAAAACTTAAAAGTATATATGCACACCATATATAGGTTTGACCTGATTACTATATGAATACTAAATGTCTAGCCCATATTTATCTGAAAGTCTTCTTTCCACCACCAGTATATGTAATTATTTCCACTTTGGGGGAAAAAAAGGTAGCAGATAAAATTAGTTATATTGTTATTTGTTGCAGTTTCATTTTATCTTGTATATCTATCAAGGATAGTTTTTGTAATTTCTTACGTGTAAAACCACACATAATCATCACTTTTAAAGTACCAACAAATGTGATCACTTAAAAAACTAGAACTAAATAAAGAGATTGATTTTATCACAGTAATTGTGTTGACTCTATATTAAGAGTCCTAGTAGCTAATTTTCAAGAGATTGACTTTTTAAACAAGCCCATTAATGAAATGCCAAAAGAGTAAATACTTGTCTAATATATTCCTCAGAAAAATAGCATTGAAGATAATTTACAAATATTTAATCAATATATTTGTAATTACTATCTTATTGGTAATTGATATTTTATTAGTAATTAAATGTTTTTCATTTTAATACCAAATCTAATTCTGAGGGGATACCAACAGTATCTGCTATATAATAATATAATATTTAATCAAATGTATCACATTATTTCAATATGAAAAATGAGATATTTTCTTAGGTATGCTGGAGAATTTATATTGCTTAATAGGCTGCTGAAAGTTTCAAATAACACAATATTCTTTGACTAGGTAAAATCATAAAGAGATAACACTAAATAAAAAAATTCTGAGAAGAGAAAAATAATGAGATACAAGCAGTAGTTGTAGTTATGTTAGGAATAGATCTGGGTATATTAGGAAGAGATTCAGCTTGTGAAACGGGTCGTTTAAATATGCAGTCAAGGAAATTTTCAATGTTATGAGAGAAACTGGGTTCATCTATTTTGACTGTAAGATCTTTGGATAAGTAAGATATTTGATTAAGATTATATTACTATTGAATTATTTCTTCTTTTTACCTTGGTTCTACCCAGTAAGCCCATAAATGAACTCCTCCCTCTCTGATCTTCTATTTGAGTAATAGATGAAGTCACAGACCTGCCTACTTTAAAGAAAATGTACTCATACTTTGTGCACCTAAGAGCAGGAGAGTGCTAATTGGTGGCTGGGGATAAGATAAATTATCTGTGCTGTAGGGCCTGACTATATCTCTCAGTCATTTGCTACCATACCATGTTTTGCTTTGCACAAATCCTAACACATAAGCAATGCCCAGTGAATATTGCTTGAATATCTAAGTGAATGAATGAATGGATGAAGAAGTGAACTAAGCTACATGTCCATTTCTCCACAGGATTAACATTCTCTGATTCTATGATTGTTTGAGAAAGAACGCTGACTTCTGAACATTTACTCTTACCTAGTTCTCATCTTCTCCTGTTTGCATCCTCCCTAAAAGAGAAAGTATCCCCAGCTCTTCTCAGAAAGGCTTTTCTAACACAGTGCCTTATAAAGAGTAAACATACAATAGAATTTGTTGTTCTGAATTGAAATGTAGGGGAAAAAAAGCTTCTGTGAAAAGCTGACAGTGCAATTACTTTACCTAGATCACGCATTCCTCATTGACCATATGCTCAATGATCATGAACATATGTTATGTTTGTTTTTAGTAATTTTACTTGCTAACTATTGCACAATGGTGAGTTTCACACAAACCCTGTATGATCAGCATCTAAAACACTCTAGTTCTTCCTCTTTGTCTTTTTTTTAAATGAGTGTTTGTTACCCCAGTTACAGAGCTGAATATCATTTAGAGCATTATGCTACCAGAAAAACAAAAAAAAATAGGACATGCAAAGAAATATGTTACAAACCAAAACAATTGAACTTTGCAAGGATAAAAATGATTAAATGCTAGTCTTAGATAATGGAGGTTAAATGGGTAGAGGATAATGTAACTTTGTCAAAAACGTGCATAAGCAGGAAGGCGGCAAAGTTTTATTAATTGGAAATGAATCTGTGGTAAAATCCATTACTATTATTTAGAATATGAGTGAATTCAGTCTAAAATTCTATCCTCTAGAAAATTTGAAGACACTTTTAAGAGATATACTTCACAAAAACAATCTGTACCTATGATATTAAAAGCATCTTTCAATCATGTCTGGCAAGTACATTATGTTGGTCAAGAACCCAGTGGGAACGGGGCACTGGTTCTGGAACTCACTGCAGCATTTCTCTAGCTGAACAATTCAATATTTAAATATCAAAAGACAAGCCAAAAGCTACAATTAGGCAATATTCCTAAGTCTTAAGGTGTTTTGTATGATAAAATAGGTCAGAGACCAACTTCCAACGAACACAATTATGAAAGTGAAAGAAAAATAGTTGCTCAGAGAGAAAAAAAAGAGAACATTTTATTTTATGAGATATATGGGAAAATACTTTAAGAAATAAGATGAAGAAGAGGGTCATTAACATCATCATCATCATCATCATCATCATCATCTTTGTCCTCATGATCCCACTGAAAGCAACTTCCTTGTTGTGAAGAATGGTTTCCCTGGCTCTCTGAGAGAATTTTTTCTTGGAAAATGTACATACATGTCTTTTATCTATGTCTGTGTAATTCCAAAGAGTCTTCCTAAATTTGGAATAAAGCCAGCTAGTACTATTTGTAATCTACAAGAAGGGGAATTTAAATTAAATAATTTATTAAAATCAAATGACATACTCCTTCGCCGAAGTTCAAACAAATGCTGCTTTCCATTTTTGTTTTCTGATTTTTAATGCTGCTTTGTTGACCAAACCTGGGAATAGAGTGAAAGAATTGTGTGACTTTCACTAGTAGCTAGAGTGCTCCTTTATTTTTGCTCTGGGTTTCAATTTTGGCCACAGAAGATGCTAACTCATAGAGACTGCCACAGAAAATCCAGTTGGCTGAGTAAAAAGCAAAAGTAGTTAACTAAGTATATAATGGAGAAACATATTTAATGGAATTTCTTCAAATTTGTTTTTTTTGCAAGAATAGGGTTTAATAATTTTGATATCATTTTATCTATAACATCATGCCTAATTGGCCTGTTTTACAGGTTTGTTTTAATCCCTGTGCATCTAGTTACCGTACCTTGTCTCAGAAATAAGGAGTCTTTAAAAATATAGTGCTCACTGGGTACAGGGCTTACCTCCCAATGGCTTGGGGATGAAGATCTGAGCATTGGAATTTGAGTTCTAGGAAAAATGGAGAAGTAGGCAGAAATTGATTTTTAATATTATCTACTTCTCTCTATACAAGCACCGCATTCTCCTCTCTGGGTCTCTATTATCTTATATTCTCTACATCCTACCCTCATACCTACATCCAATTTCCTCATTCTTGCCTCTCCTTCCACAGAGGCTTGCAATTGAAAATAATAAATTTGAATTGCTAACTACCTCATCTTCTCAATTCAAAATACCTATTACCTAAATAAATATCCTACTAATGTTAAACAAAATGACTTGAGTATCTGAAAAAGTAATCCACGGTAAGGTAAAATGACTAATGGAGGTAAAGTCTAGGAATATTTCATTTGCAGTGGCATTGTTCTTTGCTAATTCAAATCAATCTGTAATATGGTTCACAGAATGATAAAACAATTGCATTACAAGGCTCATCTAAAGAACGCTGTTGCTCCCCCAGGGTGAATGTAGTAGGTGGCTCATAAAGCCTTGGAAAAGAGGGCTGTGTGTAGTTATTTGAAGTCCAGTTCAGTGATGCCATGCGATAGATTAAAATAGACCATGGTGGGAGAATCTACACCATCAAGATTCAGAAATGCTAAAAATCGCTCATTTTTTTTTTTTTTTTTCCTGGACAGTTGGTTGATAAGCATTTATCAGGACATCACTGATTGAATTAAATAATATAATCCATTTTTATATTGTTGGGGGAGTATCGTAGTATTGGTGAAGAATCAGAGTGTCATAAAATCCCAAAGAGAAATAGCTCTCACCTATCCAAAAACATTTTATTTCTACACAAATTTCATTAAAAAAAAAAAAAATGCTGCCAAAAAAAAAAAAAATGTTTAAAAGCTACTACTTTTTAACATCTCCAAAAAATGATTCCCTATCTCCATTGACATTTTCCTGTAATTGACACTTTTGGATAAATGACTTTTAAAACATTCTTCTGTTTTTTTATATTGTCTCAAAGTGTTAGTATTTATATGATTTATTAATAGGTTTTCATTACACTGCATTTGGAAATCCACTTGTTCTTTTGTTTATCTGCAAACTATCTAGTATGGGGAAGAGAGATTAATTCTAGGTTTATAATCTTTAATTTATAGAAATATTGTGAAGCATGACCAAAGACAATGACTTGGGAAAAGAAATACCAGGAGGGACATAATAGAAATTTTAAATGATAGAAATAGGAATAGTATAAAATAATCAATTTAGGTAAATAATGGGCTGTAACATGTGGTAGCAATGTAGCATAGTGAAAAGATCAGTGACCTTTGGAATCAGAGACATCTGGGTTGAAAAATAAATATCTTTATATACTAGTGTGTGATTGTAATCAAGTTATTTAACCTCCCTGAGGTTCAATTTCCTATCTGTGCAATGGAAACAATGCCTAGAACAGTAGTTTGTTTCTAGGACCAAATAAAAGGATATATGTAAAGTACGTAGTATCGGTTGTAATAATGTAATAACCATTTAAAATATTTTAAAAGAGGCAAAACCCCATCTTTACTAAAAATACAAAAATTAACTGGGCATGGTGGTGAGCGCCTGTAATCCCAGCTACTTGGGAGGCTGAGGCAGCCGAATCACTTGAACCTGGGGGCAGAGGTTGCAGTGAGCAGAGATCTCGCCACTTCACGCCAGCCTGGGCAGAAGAGTGAAACCCTGTCTTAAAAAAAAAAAAAAAATTAAAATAATTTTACTTTGAACATATCTGTCTATAATCACATTACATTTTGATACTGCAGTATATCTTATTTAAAAGTCTTTCTGGAGGGAAGTCATTTGAAAGTAGTTAATCTGAAGCAACAACACCATCTGACTCAGAGACTGAAACATAATAGGAAAGCATTTCATGAAGACAGGGAAATTTAGAACCAGAAGGATTCTTAGAAAACAACTAATCCAGTCATTTGACATCTGAAGACCCAGGAAGTTAAGGAATTAATCCACATAAATACAAATCTAGGCTAAGTGATTTGACCTTCAACATGTTATATAACCTCTCTGAATTCAATTTTCTCTTTAGTAAAAGTGGGAATAAATCCCACAGCACTGGCTTATTTCTCACATTAAATGAGATAATATAAATGGTCAAGTAGACCAGAGCCCTGGGAACCTGGAGTACTGAGGTATAGTAAGACATAAAGGCTATGAAATCTTTTTCCCTACCTTTCCACCCACCCTTAGTGATTCTATACATCCTGGGACTTGTGCTTAGTAATTTACTTCTAAAGCATTAAGCAGCAAAAGCATTCTTATAAATGATGATGTGGTTGCTGTATAAATATAGCTCCTATCTCTCTGTGTACTGCTTTTCTATGCTGCAGGAGGAAAAAAAAAAAAATGCCTGTCTTCACTGTCTCAAAGGCTGCTAGAGCAAGGAAGAGAAGTTCCAAGTGTGTAGGAGGCAAAATAATGTGCGTCTGCATTTTCTGCCCCATTACATTTTGTAGTTCATGGTCATACCATACATTTGTTTTGAAACGTATTATACACACCATGGTGGAAAATGCAGTAAGCTCTTTGGTGTTCTGAGATAGGAAATGACTGTGACTTACCACAAAGTCCTGAATAAATACAGTTAGTTTCCACTTTGCCTGTGAAGCACTGCTCCCAGCAATTCAACTGCTGTCTGCCTATCTCTGAGCTGCAGGCAGTGGAGTGACAGAGCAGATAGACTGTCTAGAAGGAGGAGAGTCTACCATAAATAGGACTATTTTGAGTGCAAAGATTTCAAAAGCATATCTGCAGCTTGCCTGACCCTTCAAAATCTCTGAAAATCCTCAAAACTTCTAAGAAAGTTCATGAACATGCTGAGATCCTATGTCTAAGAATTCAGGAATCACATTTAATCTAATGTATGGAAAATGGACGCAGGTGAATCAAATGCAGCCCAATCACCTATTCTTATTCATCCTAGTGGGATTTCTGCTTAATATTCTCTTTAGAATACCTTAATAATATTAATATTAATAACAAACTTAAATACAAAATGAAAACATAATAGGTCCCAACTCTCCCAATGCTGTTTGTTTTTCCAAAATGATCTCACTTCTTCTGACTCTACCACAACTGATTTGTATTCAGCTTACTTATCATTGCATGTCACTGTGTAGTTGAATGTGTTATATCTATACAAATAGAATACATAAATTTGCATATATTTTATTTTTCATGTGTGCTCTATGAATATATGTAAATTTTGTTCACTGGAAATTTTGAATATTTATTAAAAAAAAAACAATTACATCAGAAAAGTAAATGAACTTCCATTTTTGAATATCAAGTCTTTAACCTCAATAGTCAAGCACTGTGTTCCAAGAATAACCCAGTAAGATTATGGAAGGTTCTAATTGCCCTTCAGAACTCATGCTTACCTGTTTTTAAAAGTCATTTTGGCTGGGAGCAGTGGCTCAAGCCTGTAATCCCAGCAATTCAGGAGGCCAAGGCGGGTGGATCACCTGAGGTCAGGAGTTTGAGACTAGCCTGGTCAACATGGTGAAACTCCGTCTCTACTAAAAACACAAAATTAGCTGGGTGTGGTGGCCCCCACCTGTAGTCCCATCTACTCGGGAGGCTGAGACAGGAGAATCGCTTGAACCCGGGAGGCGGAAGCTGCAGTGAGCCGAGACTGCTCCACCATACTCCAGTCTGGGTGAAACAGAGTGAGATTCCATCAATCAATCAATCAATCAATCAATCAAAGTCATTTGCAGATTCACCTTTTATAAATTGGACCAAACTCTCTTTGTTCTACTCTAATTTCTTACTTCATCATATTTTGGCATAACATATTTAATAGCTTCTCTATCTGCTATTTGAAGTTGGATTTTCTTTATTCATTTTAAAATTACCTTGCCCACATGTCAAAAGGTGCCCCTCATCCTAGTAGTTCAGGATTTAATGAACAAATCCATGTTCACCATATCTGTACTGTTTGTGATTAAATAAATGTCAATCATGTCTTATAGCCTCTACTACTCCAAAGTCTTTTTGTCAGCTTTCACTCTTGTTGTCATAGCAGTCCTAACCATCGCCCCCACTTTATTTATCAGAAAAGTTAAACTTCTCTGAATAGTTTGAACTCCACTGTTGTTTTAGAGGTGACAAAAATTGTGTTCAATAACCCATGCAAAAACAATATAGTTAGATTCTTAACAGAACCCCAAATAATTATACTGATAATACATAATAAAAAAATATGTGGTGCTATCTGGCACAAAGTAAATAGCCAGTAAATGGAAGCTATTATAATCTATTGTTAGTTATCATTGATTAGGTCTTATTGTTCTCCAGATATTTCATACACAGCATTTAATTTAATCAGGCACTTCAAGTACAGCATCTCATTTAATCTTATGATCCCTCTAGATACTGTTTAAAGAGATGATGCTTAAATCGCATAGCTAGTAAGCATCAAATTTTGAACATGATCTTCCTGATGCCCAAAGTTCAAACAGTGTTCTTTTTTATGAAGCCGTCATCACTATGGCAATACTGGTACCACTAATGAGTCAATCAATCAGGTATTACTGATCACCTGCCATGTTTTGTGTAATCCAGGTTAAAAAAGGGTGATATTTCCTCTACTCTTCAGGAACATAGAGCTTAATGGGTCCATGGAATAACATACACAAAACAATATCATATTAATATAAACTCTGCATGACATGAAGCATCTATGATATGGACTCAAAGTATTGTAGCACTTAACAAGAATATATGGAGTGGCTCTCGCCAAAATGCCTCACGCAATATGGACTTAAGGGAGAAAAACAAGTTAATTGCCCATCTTCGTATTTTTCCTTTCCAGTGTTCTTTCAGTCAACAACTCTTTGGAAGCAAAGAACACTGACATATAACATTAACAGTTTCGTTTCCTGAGAACTAAAAATTTTGGAATCAAGACAGCAAGGCTTAGATAGCAAATGAGGCAAAAAAAAAAAAAAAAAAAAAAAAAGGAACAGGAAAACTTGATGAATACATCCATAAATACAGATTTCAAAATCTCAATTCTACATTAAAATATTTGTACAGTTTTTAAAAGAGTTCTTAGAATAATTTAAAGGACAATTATGTAATTAGGAAAAATAACAATAAGTCCTTTTGAGAGTCCTTTATTTTTCTAACACATTCTATCTTTAATGCTAATATTATTAGTTTACATGGGTTCACTCCACTCTGCCACCATGTAATAACCCTCAAGTGAACCTATATTTCAATCTGTGAGGCAATGATTTATGTGTTACCTGGTATTAGGCAAAAGGAGTGTTAAATATTTTTTTACAAAGATATAATCATGACTCTTATACTGATGATCAATGAATACATGTCAAAGATTTTATTTAACTAATTAGTTACTGAGATACCAGTAAGAAGCTACAACTGGTTCAGGGGAAATTCAAAGAACAACACATATATGTGAAAATAAGGAAAGCTGAAGTAAATTTACAAATGTATGCAAAATAAGCCTTTCTACAGGGCAAAAATCAATTGCCTTCCACACAACTAATTTGCATGTCTGTGAACAAGGATCATTTGCATTATTATTAATTTTCTAAAATTTACAGAGCTGTGAAAAGGCTCAAAGACAATGAAAGGTTGAGATAACCCACAAGTATGTGCTAGGCACAATACTCAGGAATCCTCTTTCGGTCCATTGCAACGTATTTACATTTATCTTCTGCAGGAGTGACGGAGAAGGACTCCTACATGTTATGTGATTTTCAGCATAGGACAGATATTAAGACTGTTATTCAGGTGTCAAAAAGCTAGCACAAACCAAAATGAGGCTTATTTCCAAACACTTTTTTTCCATTAGAATCAGGTTACTTTTTGAGGGATAGAAGAATTGGAAAAGAAAATGTATCTTAAAGATGTGGTATGAGTAGGTTGGCTTCCATAAAGAGAATGGAAGAGAATCAATGTACTTGAGTCACCATGGCTGCAGCTAAAACTAAGTCAAGGTAGCAGTGAGGGTCAGATCACTCGCCTAGGTCTCTCTGAGAAGATTCTACTGGTTTTATCAAGAACATTTTCTTTGGAAGATCTATGAAAGGTTACTGCCTGGTGGCAGAGGTTGGATGGACTAAGTCTACATATTTTAAGTAAGGTAGCATTTGAAGGGACGGTATTTCCAAAAGTTCTGTATTGTAAACAGCTGAGTACTTTCCAGTTATCCTGAGGGAAAAAAATGTGTAATTTACTATATATTACTATAATATATTTATTATATATTGTTTGCATGTTGGTTTCCTTCAGATCTCATGTTGTAATGTAATTCCCAATGTTGGAGTATGGTAGGAGGTGATTGAATCATGGGAGCAGATCCCTAATGAATGGCTTAGCACCATCCCCGTGGTGATTGAGTGAGGTCTCAGTTAGTTCACATGAGATCTGGCCATTTAAAAGGGTCTGAGACCTCCCTTGTCTCTCATCATGTAATATGCTAGTTCCTCTTCACCTTCTATCATGATTCTAAGTTTCCTGAGGGCCTCACCAGAAGCAGATGCCAATACCATGCTTCCTATATAGCCTGCAGAAACATGAGCCAAAATAACCTTTTGTCCTTGTAAATTACCCAGCCTCAGGTACTTATTTATAGCAATCAAAAACAGCTTGAAACATCCAGCTATCTTTTTGTACTCAAAATTAGCTCTTTCATCCTCATGAGCAAAGGTTTATATTAAACTCTTAGAATGTGATTTTAATTGTGATTTCTGCCAAAGTGGTGAAAATGTTGTAAGTTCTTAGAAAAAAGAGACGCATGATAAAATTGATATGTCGCCCATCATGAGTTGTTGTTGTTGTTGTTGTTGCTGTTGTTTTAACTTCTGTGTTTCGGGCACATTTTTGAGAAAAGCAAAAGGCATAGAGTTCTGGACATAAACACTGATACCTGCATTTTTATTTTTCACTTTTGATTTAAGGCAGCAAAGTTTAAGCTGCTTCCACCTGATTTGTTTTGTTTTTCAATATTCTTTGTTTCTACTTCAGTGCACACGCATAACCCACCATCATGCTTTTGTATTTCAAGTACTTGGCAAAAATCTTTTTCCTCTGTAGATGCAGGGTATGTGTTGTTTTGTTTTCCTCAAGACTTCAGTCCAGAGAAGAGTTTAAAGTCTTGCAATTAAAAACACTCTGGCTGATAACTTGAGCAGACCTGTGCTTTTGGGAGTTAGCAGAGGCAGAAGACTAAGGGCAATGCCAAGAAACCTTCTAAAAGAGGTGCCATGTCTTGAGTTTATACCAGCTTGCGCCAGGTTCTCTCATTCCACAGATGTCCTTAGGTATTCACCTTGTCCTCTGATCCTTTGCTACTTTGTAATGATAAATAATCTTCCTCATTTGGGGTTCCCTGAAGCTTTAAGATTCCTGACTTTTCTTGCAGGAAACCATACTTGACCTTCTGCTCCTGCAGCATTTGGCATTGCGATTGGAAACGTTTCGATAGGCTAAGCAAATCTAGGGCAGGAAGGGTTCAATGACGTATTCCCCACAATTTTAAAATTCATCGACAAGTTACATTTTAAAAAATTGAAAGAAACTTTGGTACAGATAGAAAGGATTGTCTACTTTTAATTGTGTCAAATTAGGACATAAAATCAACCCTAAATTATGCAATCTCCATAATGTCGTAATATGAAAGACAGTTAAATACATAGAAGAAGAAATCATCTAACCTCACAACTAGAAAATAACTGAAGATATTTAGTCTTTTAAATTAAATACACATTTACCTGGGAAAAAACATTACTATTTCTTAATATATTCGTTTAATATATTACCCCCAGCCAGTTAGCATTTGTATATCAATAGTTGCTTTTCAAGGCATTTGCATCAAAGATGTCTTTTAACAAAAGAGGAGAAAGGGTAATATGAGGAGACAGGAGAACTGCAGGCTCCCTTAAGTCAAGCTAGTAAGGCCAGCCCTGACAGGTAGAAATAACTGAGAAACCTTCTTGAAGTTTCGCACCTAAGAACATGCAGGGGCAGAAAAGGAGTGGATGAATATGCCCAGGGGGTCCAGGAGCCCAGTGTGAAGCAGCAGAATCCCACCAAACATTCCTAGGTACCTTGTCATTCTTCTCTGAACCCCAGGATTATGAGTGTTCCAGATTGAGAGACAGGGGATTATTCAAATAAATTACATGAGTAGCTTGTTTGTGCTGTGCAAATTTAAGAGACAAAAATCCCTCTGAAGTAGTGATTCTCAAACTTTAGCATGCAGTGTAATCAACTAGAGGCCTTGTTAATCCACCAGTGCTGGACCCCACCCCAGAGTTACTGATTCACAGGGTCTTGGGAAGGGCCTGGGAATTTGCATTTTTAACAAATTCTGTGTGATGCTGATGCTGTGGATCAGGGCATGCCACACTTTGGGAATACTCTCATTTTATCGAATATTTTATTCTGGTACAAGCCTAGAATTTTGTATATTCTTAGACACAAGTTGGTGAAACTATATTTGTTTTAGTGGAGAAATAGGAACACATTAAGATTAATAGTTTTCCTAGTCAGTTTGGGATGCTGTAACAGGATACCATAGGTTGAGTGGCTTAAACAAAAGAAATGTATTTCTCACAGTTCTGGAAGCTGAGATGTCCAAGGTCAGGGTGCAGGCAGATTCAGCGTTGAGTGAAAGCCCTCTTCCCGGTTTGCTGACAGCTGTCTTCATTATATCCTCACGTGGTAGAAAGAGAGATCATTGGCCGCGCGCGGTGGCTCACACCTGTAATCCCAGCACTTTAGGAGGCCGAGTCCGGCGGATCACGAGGTCAAGAGTTTGAGACAACCTGACCAACACGGTGAAACCCTGTCTCTACTACAAATACAAAAATTAGCCGGGCATGGTGGCAGGCGCCTGTGATCCCAGCTACTTGGGAGGCTGAGGCAGGAGAATCCCTTGAAATCGGAAGGCAGAGGTTACAGTGAGCCGAGATGGCACCACTGCACTCCAGCCTGGGCAACAAGAGCAAAACTTTGCCTAAAAAAAAAAAAAAAAGAAAAAAAAATCATCTTTCTTATGTCTCTTGATATAAGAACACAAATTCCTTTCATAAGGTCTCCACACTTATCATCTAATTATCTTCCATAGTCCCCACTTTCAAACACCGTTGCATTGGGGATTAGGACTTCAACATACGACTGATGAAGGGACACAAACATTCACTCCATAGCAACAGGGAATAAACTCAATTTCTTAAAAAAAAAAAAAAAAAGAGAAAAGGTCCTAGAAATATGTGCCTTCTAAAGTAAACAATGTTTCTATTTCCAGATTGTTTTCTGATTGTTTCCAATGCAGTTTTAGTTCACTAAGTGGGTTAGACTTCTCTTGTACTTAGGAATAAGAGTTTGACATCCCCACTGGAAAAGACTATTAACAGATGAACAGACCAACTGGTTTGGGTAGATTTAATACATGTAAAAGCCAATTAAATTCATATAAAATTCTAAGAACATCATCATTTTCCAGTCAAGCCCTGGCACTTCGGGGCAGTTAGGTACCTGTTTTTTTGGCTAATTAATAATAATCAAAACACTTAAGGTTTTAAAGGATGAATGACCAGTTGAGAGTTACTTATTTGCTCCTAAATCCATTATATTTCCTGATCAGTCAATAACACTTAGAACATCTAGTTATAATTGGTAATACAATTGTTTAAAAAAAGATAATTAAAAGGACTAAGACTATATATGACCTTTTGAGGAGATAACAACTGAATTATTTTAACAAAGTATACTAGGATAATAATAGAAGACTGGAAGTCAGTCCAGCGGTTCAATGCATTATTCAGAATTTCATTCTGTTTATAATTAAGCAACAGTGACCTGCAGGTTAGTCTTCCTTAGCTGTTAACAACCAGCTGGAGAAGCTGAGGGCTATTTTTGCAATTATAATCTGTGAAGATTGAAAAACATTAAGATAAATAAAGTGTCCCCCTTATTAACAGGCAACTCGTTTCCACACTTGAATACATATCAATAGGGGTTCCAAGTTCAATCTCCCTCACCGACCTCTTCTAACTCTTTAAAGACAGTGCCTGTAGGGAGGTGGCTCCTCACTGCACTTTCTACTGGGCACTGCAGTCTACCTTCAAGAGGCTGGGGGCGGGTGATGGTTGTTGAAATAATATCACAATACTAAAAGCTTTCAAATCCTTTTGGAAAGAAAACATGTTCAGAGAAAGAGAAAATGCATTTCTGGCAGTAAAAAAAAGAACACACTTCTCTATATTTATAGCTGTGGCAGTCAGTTATGATGCTGTTTGTAGCCAGCAGTCTAGGTATTAGTGAAATGGCTCAGGGTGTGACCTTCAGTAGATCAAAATTTGGATCTACTTTCTTCTGTTTGACATGGCATTTGTCAAACAGAAGGAACGTAGATCAAAATTAATT
The DNA here is from genome assembly GCF_003255815.1 of Theropithecus gelada. NCBI lineage: Eukaryota > Metazoa > Chordata > Mammalia > Primates > Cercopithecidae > Theropithecus > Theropithecus gelada. The sequence goes on along the minus strand of NC_037680.1, from coordinate 20,892,908 downwards.
CACAATTACTAAATACTCGTGGTGAGCATGGCATTTGTCAAACAGAAGAAATATTCTCATTGATGTGATATAATGTCCAATTCTCTTAGATTAACCATTGAAGTAAGAATAATGATATTTATTGTGTAATGATCTGACAGACTTTTAGAAATGAGGATTTAAAATCAGATTAAGAAGATCCATAAATAAGGGAAGTGCGTAAGAGAAAGCATAGATGCAAAATACAAAAAAGGCACATGTCTATATGCACAGAGCTATTGTGAAAAAAAGAAAGAAAAGTGTTCAGCATTTCTGGGAAATAAAACAAAACTGACATTGGAGTAGCAGGGAGCCAGAACCAATCAGAAATCAATTGAATCAGTATGATGTTTTAGGACTGAATTTCCTTTTTGTCCCTGCTCTCATGCCATCCTTTAATAGGTCATACTAACTCTTTGTAAGTGGTCTGCAACAGAGAGGAATTGGATACATGTACTCTAAGGCATTTTGCCAATAAGTCTCTGGGTAACTTGAGACTCTTCACTTAACCTATCTCAGCTTTAGCTTCAGTGCTGGGCCATGAAAGGAATGAGACTAGGTAATTTTCAAAGTTCCATCTAGCTCTAACAGGCCCTGTCTCAGTAACCCCCTTTGTGGTAGATCAACTTTAAGGCATAGAGTGAGAATTGACAGGCTGAAAGACAGCATCTCAGAAAGTTCAAAATGGAGCTCCAATGGAAAGGTCATTGGTAGGAAACGCTAGTTACACAGCTATGAAAACATATCTACTTTACCTTTCTAAGATTCATTGTAGAAGTTAACAGTGATCATGGTTCTTCCAGCATCATTTCTAACGTCAGTTCAGAGTCCAGTTGCCCTAACCATCCAGAATCACCTATTGTTGTATTCTACCTGGGGCCTGATGTCCCATGTAATGTGCCAAGTTCCCTATTGCCCTAAATATTTCCTCTGATTCCAGCCAACACCACACCTGTGCCGTTTCTTTAGAGTACTGTTTTCTGTCTGGTAAAAACTACAGAATCTTAGAAGCAAATATCAGTTGACTTTTTTCCTTCTCTGAGAAAACATATGCTAATTTTTATAAAGGGCTTTTAAAGTCTGTGTCTTAACTGTAAGGGATTACAGTGGCATTAATGGTGGGAATTGCAATTGGCATTACTGAATAGTGCAGAAATGGTTTGCACAGTGGAGCAGACTGATACCCCTCTACTGCCCTTCAATTCATGAAGATTAAATGATCAACCACTCTGTTTATATTTCATGTTAGGCATAACTCTTATCACATGAGACTTGCATTGCCCAGCAGAAACAAAGTGGATAAAATGCAGACACTAGAATAAGATGCTCTGGGATTGGAATCTCCTCTTCACCTATAAGAGTTGTGTGACTTTGGATTACAAATAGTTGTCATATCTCATCTGTATAATATTTCATGGTTTCCTCATCTGTAAAATGGGAATAATAATTGTCTCTACCTCTTAGGATTTGGGAGAGAATTAAATGACTATAGATAGATAAATAGATAGGTACATATATACATATATATTAAATGAACACACATGTACACACACACACACATATCTGTATCTCTTAATACAGTGATACCTACTATAACTCTAGTAATTATTAATATAATTCTTACTACAGCCAAATATATATAATAGAAATGTTAGAATTAATTTTCAATTAAAATCAAACATTATGAAGGAGGCTTTCCTCTATGAAGTACTTGACTTCAAGGCTTTCCTCTTGAAGTACTCAATTTGATTTTTCCTCTGGGCAGACAAAGCCAACTGTTTGAGCATAGTCATGATTAACCATGGATAGTTTTCAGTGGATGCAAAGTGGTAACTATTCTTTAACAGAGAGCAATAATTTAAATTATCCTCATTTCCGAACCACTGGGAAATCAGCTAATTAAAATATGACCTAATACAAAGTAATGAAAAAAAAAATAACTCTTTGCAACTTATACTGAAAATGCCACTTTTAAAATAAATGAATGAAAAATAAATGAAATTCTAAGTTGCATATGTCAGTGATGAGTGATAATGAGATACAGTATTGAGAAATAAGAAAAAGCAGGCTCAAGAATGAAAAGAGCTGCCTGAAAAATCTCTCATTTAGATTCAAGTATAAATACTAAGGAATAATTTCTAGAACAAAACAATAACAATAAAACAGATCTATGTGATATGCCACTGAAGGCTAAAGTGCATGTAAAGAATATTAATATTCTTCATTATGTAGGAAGTTGTGAAACTTGTCATTGACACAATGCACACAATCTTGTTTTGAGGCTCCTTACATCCTGAGAATATTTAATTTGATATTTATTGGATTATTTACAACCAGCTTTAATAATATACAGGGATAAGCATCTCAAGAAGATCAGGAAGTTATATGGTCCCCCAAATCCTTCTTTTTCAAGGTTTCCCAGCTTGTGGGTTATTGTCTTCTTCTGGTTTTGTGAATAGAATAACCAGCCATGCAAATCATTTCTGAACATGTGCCAGTTTGGGCCCCACAGAAGGTTAACAGATTAGCTTCTTTTGATTCAATGCAGATTGCCATGGAAGAGAAAAACGTGTCATGTTTGCACCCAGAGAGTGAAATTTCTGTTTAATTTTCTTGCTCCTGTGGATTGAACTTGAAATAGGGAAAAATATGTTTTGTCAATTCTCTGGCTCCCATAGGCTACGGTTTTAATGTCAGACTTGCCTGTCCACATATTGAACTCACACTGTTACCCAAACAGATCGCTCTTGGAATCTCATCGTATAACTCTTTATTTTATATTTAGCAACCTGGGGGAAAAAGTGAGTGATAGAATAAAGCTATAAAATTAAGAGCAGGATAGAAAGTACTGCAACTCCTGAGGGAAAGAAATGAACAGTCTATTCATCAAATCTGACAATATGTATAAGTCCTAAGAGAAGATAAAAATCTGAATTCACTTGTGGAGGGTTAAGGGATATAGATAATTTGACCTGAACCTATCCAACAACTTTAGTAATTACATGCTTTCTCCTGCTTGATTCAGAAGTGACTGCAGACAGAACTTGCAGGTTTTTGAATGGAAGTGCTTATGTAAGCTATCTCTTAAAATAAAAATGGTGACTCATGCAACTTTGCTTAATACTTTAGCTCATTATACTTACCTTGTATAGCTTTCCTTCACCATCTAGCCAGATATTAAAGGATGAAGACTGGATCCCCCAGATTCCTATGGTCAGTTCTCTCCCTGAGCCAAAAACTGGTGGGTTGTTTACTGTTGGGTGCGTGACATTCTTTGTTCTATGAAGGCTTTTTGTCTGAAAGCTTTATTATTTCTATAGCCTATCTCTAGGAGATTTTCTGTCCATTATTTTCTTTTAGGTAAAGTCCAACTCAAAATAATAAAAAATTGTTCTGTTTTCTCTTTTTGTGTAAGACTTGTGCAAAGAGGTAAATTATTAATCAAACTGTATTTGAGGGGTTTATTTTCTTCCCCTCTCTATAAGGTTCAAACAACTGGGATAGGTCAGACAGCAGGATCAAACATAGAGTTATGTACAAGGCTATAAGGCTTCCTGTTGTCATGGTAGTTGCTATGTGGTTTAAAAAAATTGTAGGAGAGAGGTATAATGACTTTCCTACTATTGGAGAAAAAAAGACAGAGAGAAAGATGGGAAAGACATTCACACAGAGCCAAAAGGATTTTCTGTCCCATAATTGAAGCCTCTTGTAAGCATCCAAGTAAGTCTTCGTAAAGGTACTTTCCTCTGTACTATTGTGCATTAGTTTTGATTTGCCTCTCTCCATTTTCTGATGGAGAGAAGTATCTCTGCTCTTGAGGACTCTTGAAGAGAAACTGAAAGACTGCTATCATTTTTGCCATGAAGATGAGTTTTAAATGAAATTCTCTAGAAAGCTAGTTCCTGCTTTCCGCTCCAATTCTTCTAAGCTAACCACTTCAAGTGACTTTTAGTGATGAGGACATTAGCTGTAATAGGATATCAGCCTTGAAAATGGACCTGAACCCATTGAAAAGTAGTTTCTGTTACAGAGTAGCTTGTTGTGTGACCAGAAAATCATTGGAGATTTCACACAATCTGGAACATGCAGATGACAGACTTTTGTATCCTCTCCATTGAAATTTGTACAATCAATTTCACCCCAAACTGCTGATTATCCTAGGTTTTTCTTATTTTTCTTATCTTCAAGCAGTCTGATCATGTTTAAGCTTCCTGAAAATCTATACTTCTCTAATATTTTCTTATTATTTCTTGACAATCCTTTCTATCCTTAAAAAACAGCTCTAGCTAATTACCCATACTTTAATTTTTTGCTTACAAGTGTAAAAAAGAAATCAATAAGCAACTGAGGGCATGGTATAGAAATGGAGAGGAAACAAAAGCAATGGGGTGATTTTTTTCATATGCTCCTTTTACAATAGATATTTGGCTGCCTGAAAATGGCATTAACTCAGTACATCATAAACTTGAATGTGCAACAGAATCATCTGGAAAGTGCTGGGCCCTAACCCCAGAGCTTCTGAGTTTTAAAGTCAGAAGTAGAGTTCAATAATTTGTATTTGTAACAAGTTCTGAGGAGATGCTATTGCTGAGAATCACTGAAATAAGGAGAAAAAGGAATCATCAGTTATAAATTCCACCTGAAGACAAGATTCTCTATAAGCGACCTTTGCCTCCTTTGAAACTGAACAGCTTGGATGGTGCTGAAAAAGGGTTTATGTGAGTAGAAGTTTTTTCTGGGCAAAATGGCAACTCTTCTGCCAAAATGCCAGATATATCCATTATTTCACTTTTAATTAGTTTCAAGGATGTATTATGAAATTTAGCTAATTTTTTTTTCCAAGTATCACTTAGAATTTTACCTGGTCTCTATTAGTATTGCTACTACCTACTGTCAGCAGGTTCCAGGTGCTTTGGAAGCCAAGATTGAGCAATCTGACCTCAATTAAGCTTGATAAATTGTTACTGAATTAAGTGGAGAAAGTTTGAGACAATACCTATAAGTTAAAAAAAAAAAAATCTAAGCTAGCTATTTGTGAATGAAAAACCTTTTATCTAAAACAATGCTAATATCTGAGAACATAAAAATATCCAGAAGACTATAATTCTGCTTTTAGCTCTATTTTTTAGAACTTGGATGATTTACTTTTAAAATATCTTAAATGTTTTCTCTTGTTCTTGTTAGGTTGATTATTAACCATTAACACTGTTTACGAATCTCAGCTTCTCTCAGGTTATACTAAATTATTTTTGCCACTTGTGAAGAAAAACCTACTTGTGAATTATTTCCCAGTTTGTTTGTTTGTTTGTTTGTATGAAATGGCAGCCTTGGCCTCATTCTCTCAGGCAGGACTCATGTCTTATTACTAAAGAGCTTTCCCAAGAAACTCATTTTATCACCGTCAATAGAATTTAGAAAACTTGCAGCCAACTTCAATAATATTAGTTATCCTCTGGCACCAATTTAAAAATAATAGTATAGATAAAACAAACAGTATGGAAAAACAGAAAAGATAGGAAACAGATCTGATAAAATATTTTCTGTTATATATTTGTGCTCTTGATCTTGTTGAGTTATAAGTATGCACACTATTTTGTGTGTGAATTTGCTTTCACTTAAGTTCATTATAAGGTTTTGGTGTCTATACATAGTTATAAACATTTTGGTTAAACAAACTATATTAGTAAGCTCAGGCTCTCATACAAAAAAAAAAAAAAAAAAAATCCATAGACTGAGTGTCCTAAATGTATCGTCTCACAGTTTTAGAAGCTGGAAGTCCAAGATCAGGGTGTCAGCAGGGTTGGGTTCTGCCAAGGCCTCTCTTTTTGGCTTGTAGATGACTGTGTTCTTGCTGTGTCCTCATGTGACCTTTTCTCTCTGAGCAAGTGGGAAAGATCTTTGGTGTTTCTTCCTCTTGTTAAAGACACCATCTTGTCAGACAGGGCCCCATTCCTATGACTTCATTTAACCAATACGTCCTTAAAGGTCCTGTCTTTAATTACTGTCACATTAGAGGTTAGGGCTTCAACATACAAATTTTTGGGTGACACATTCCGTCCAGAACACTAAGAACTTTTATCTTATTATAAAAGTGATATATGCTAGTGATAGAAAATTTCAAAACTTTTGAAAAAGTGTGAAGAAGCAAATGGCAATAATCTGTGTTACCATCACCCAGAAGTTACTATTGTTGATAGATTATTCTCTGTTCCTTCAGGATTATCAGGCATATTCACTTTTTAGATAATCAAAATCATTTTGCCTAAATGTAGGTATTCCATCCTTTGGTTTTACCATTATATATTCTTATATTTAATATTAAACTTCTAGATTTTAAAACATTACTTTTGCAATTATATTTGGTATTGTAATGAACATCTTCTGCATCTAACTATTTCTTTAAGATATATTCTGAAATTGGTTGGGCAAAATTATGAAAACACTTTCTTACACCAGCAATATATACAATTGTACACCATGCCGAAACCTGGCCATCATGTAGTAGTTTCATAACAAACAAACAAAACATACACAAAAAACTTGCCATCACTAACCGTCATTAAGGCTACATTAATTTAATTGAGATAGAGATACTTGTTTTCTGTTTTTTGAGGGTTTTGTTTTGTTTCTTCTTTGAAAGTTTTATACTGTTGGGAGCATTCAGCCTGAGAGCTTCTTTTTAATGTAATCTATATTTACTAACTTTAAAAAATATATATTTTTACTTTAAGCCCAATAATCTCTTTCAGAAAATTTCTTAGTGTAGCTTTGAGCTTTCAACATCAACATTTAAATCAAATTTTTAAGTTAAATATTGTATTGTAACATTAAATCAAGTTACGCGTACTAGGTTTAAAGGCACTCTGGACTCACCCACTGCCAGGTTATACATACTGTCACTCAGTCATGTAAAGAACTGAATTCTTTATTTATGATAACCATAAACATGGCTACTCTATATTTCTATCCAGAAAGGCAATTTTCTCCTATTATCAGTTTTGTTCTTCTCTTATACACAACAACTTGAATTCTATTGCATGAAAGGGCTGCAAATATACCCTTAACCAAGCAGAATACACAAATAATTTGCTTTTCAACTTGCACCTAAGATACCAGTACACGTAGCTGGTTCATTAGTTGTCATAGCAATTTGGGGCTAATGCCCAAGCTATGCATAGCAGTTCACATTTTCAAACCTCATATAGAAGGGGTGATTGGGATGTGAAGTGGTAACTACATTCCTGTGAAGCCCATCTCAGTTACAAGTAAATGTATTTACTAACTTTTAAATATTTTTCTCTGTAAATATCCCATTAGCTGAATTTCTGGAGAAGAGAACTTAAAGAAAAACATGACAGCCACACCAGTAATGACCCTTCTTATCCTCGACCCCCAGTATATATGCACAGGGACATACAATCTCACCTGAGAGACGTCCTCAGACTTGTGTTGAAACCCTGTCATGCTGCATTATCTCCCTTACGACATCTTCCTGCCTTGTTTCTCATTTTCACACTATACGGAGTAAAAAATATACAACTTCTATATATATTATATATATATATATATAAAACCTCTATATGTTTCATACTATTTCAGATTTTTATACTATCAGATTAATGTTTTATATTTTAGCTATCATTTTAAATATGTTACGTAAAGCATCTACAAAATTGGTTGCCATTCCCATGGGAAGTATCTGCAGAACTCTAGAAATAAAAGTCATCTTTTGTTTACCCCTCCCTTTTTGAGGGGACAAAGGGACTTTCTTCTTTTCCCTGGTCATCATCTTCTCCCTTGGTATCATCCATTATGCATCATTCATTTTTTTCCCCTGCTCCCTATGGTCTTTGGTTATTGAAGTACTCAACAATGTCCAATTTATTGGATTTGAAAGGCTGCTAAAATACATCTCACTGAGAAAATGTCATTTATTTTTCCTACATTTTTCTTTCATACTTAGTGTCAGCTTCACCCAATCAGTGGATAACAAAATTATTTTTAACTAAATATAAAAGAAAAAAAAAAAAAAAAAAACAAGACGATAACCATAAAGAAAGCACCCTGATTAAAGCATTTTAGACATGAAGAAAACATTGTTGTGAAAATCTTCTTTTCAGAGAATTTGATTTTATGACATTAGAATACAGACGATGGCCATGATTTCCATTCTGTGTATCAAGGAATTCTGGAGCACTAAGCAAATTCATGAGATACTCTAGGATATTTTAAATGTTTAAGGAAAACATAGCAATACTAGACAGCTGTCATCAACAGTGCAAACTACTAGCTTGAGGTAGTTCACAGTTTCAATATTAGATTGACCTGCATATTCCTTTTGATGACTTCTTATCTTTTTGAAGTTGGGTTTTTGGCTTTTTTTTTTTTTTTTTTGATAAAAAGCACAGGCTGCCTGAAAATGTGGCTTATGAATAAAGTGACACATTCAGTCAGATTTCAAGGACTGAGATGCTGTTCAGTGTCCAATAGGTATGCAAATAAAAATAAAATGTAAAAGTAAAATAAATTTTTAACTGATTGTGGCTGCCTCTAAAGTTCTAATAGCACATCTCAGGGATTTCCTTTGTATCCTTATTTTGTCATTATTTTTAAGTAAATTTTTAATTGTGGAAAAAAATTAAAATTTTTTTCTTATAGTTTATTTCTGTTATTTTGCAAATGGTTTCTAAGTTGCTTGATATAAATATTTATTAAGTTATTTGTACTTCTACATAATAAACCAGACTTCAACATATATATATATATATATATATATATATATATATATGTATATAGATATATAGACTTAGAATAGCTGCAGGAAAATTCCTGAGGCATTAAATAAAGGATGTATGAACAAAGAGTTTTGGAACCTCTGGGCAATGTACTGCAATTTCTTCCCAAATACACTGACCAGATTTAATGGAAAAAAAATAGTTTTCACTCAGCTGCCAGAAATTGGATCAACTGATAATAGATAAGCAATCTCTTTTTACAGAAACACAGATATCACTGAACTTAACGAAGAGTGCTTCCTAACAATGAGGTTAATAACCTTTGTATTCCTATGCAATATTTCAGCATTAAAAAACGTACATGCTCATGTTACAGATTTCAGGATCACTCAGTCTGTCAACCCCATACTCCATAAATAAAATAATAAAAGAACAGGGATGCTAAACAGAAAACGTGCCCACAAATATAGCTAACTTGAACATTTTTAGGGTACTTGAAAGATGTTTTGCTAAAGTAAAGTGGGGAGAATAATAATTTTCTAAAAGTTGGGATAATCATTCTTATGTGATAAATAATATGTAAAGGCCATGAAAGTACCATGTGACAAGTGACTCTAATATGTTAGCCATCGTCTGTAAGAATCTTCACAGTTTTGTGCACTGTGTTGATTTTCTTTGAGTGTCCTTATTTTTGTTTCCAATATAAATCCATCATGTAATGTTGTGTATGAAACGATGAATACAAAATATTTCTGAAATTGAAAACTCTATAACAATCCATGACCCAACCTTAAAAAGGCTTTGCTTTCTTTTGTTAAGTGTATAGTCCAGTAAAATATACATCTTTATTGTTGTATGTAAGTTGCATTAAATATATGCTGTCTCAATGCTCTTTTAAAATAACATTTTGTTGAGCAGCTTGTTTTACAAACCATAAAATAATAAATTTCTTTAAATATTTTGAACAAATAGGTTGTTATTTGAGAAAATAAAGGTCACTCATAATCACACATCTGTAAATTAACATTAATAACATATAAATACATCTATTATGACATTTTTACACAAACATAAGCTGAATCCTAATGAAGATGGGTTTTTTACTTAACAGTGACTCATGAGCATTTTACTCTGTGATTAAATACTCTTTCACATCATTTTTCGTATCTTCTTAGTATTCCATCAAACGGTTGTACCATCACTTATTTTACTTACAACTTATGGATGAATATTGGGTTTCCTTCCAATTTTGGTTATCAATTTCATAATGAACATTTCAAGAGGTGTATTTTTGCATTAATGCATGATAGTTTTTGAAACAATTCTGAAAAGTAGAACTGCTACATCAAATGGAAGTAAATTTCTACAAATAATGACAGATGTTACCAATTTGACCTTGAGGCAGTGATTCTCCTGCCCCAGCCTCCCGAGTAGCTGGGATTATAGGCACACACAACCACGCCAGGCGAATTTTTGTAGTTTCAGTAGAGACTGGTTATGCCATGTTGGCCAGGCTGCTCTCGAACTCCTGACCTCAGATGATCCACCCGCCTGGGCCTACCAAAGTGCTGGGATGACAGGCACCTGGCCAATATTAAAGTGTATTTTTCCATTGCTTTTGACATGTAACGTGGCTGCCTCTAAAGTTCTCAAACAATGTCTCCCCCTCAAAGATCTAAACATTTTTCTCAATTGTAGTCTCAATAATATTTTGAAAGACCATCCATTATATTTTCCTCCACCTTGTTGATTTGCTTGTTTATTTTTTCTTTCTAGAGATTTACAGTTTTCTTTCTCCTGATACTTCCCATGGTATGTCTAAGACTGGTTCTCTGTTCATTGATTTGGCATATAACATGTTAGGCTCTTTTAATCACAGATTTATTTTGGTAAAGTTTTGATAAATATTCTTCTGTTATATCTTTGGATAGTTCCACGTCCTAATATGCTTAATCATTTCTTTAAAAATGCTAATGATCCACAAGTTACATTCCCTATCCCTATATTTCATAGCTATCATCTGTCATCTACTTCCTCAATTTATTTTTCATCTTACCACTCTTGACTCTGCATTCTAATAGCACATCTCAAGGTTTTCCTTTGTATCATTATTTTGTCATTATGTAATATAATACATGTTGCCCTTCTATCAGGATTTTAATTCTGCAAATGAGTTTAGGGCTTCCTTGTATTCTTTGTAATTGTATTCTTATTACTTTCCATCTGTTCATGTGAACTTTTTATCTCAGTTTCTTTTTTTTATCATGGCTTTAGATTCTTTTATTCTACTGAGGATTGCAAACATTTTTCAGAGGCCTTTGTTTTTTTGTTATTTTTTAGCGTGATGATACATTTCTTTGTATGACTTTTGCATTTTTTTTCCCAAAGCCTTCTCCTTTATTTTTATCAACGTGTTTAAAAATCATGATTTGGCTTTCCACAACAGAGGCTTGACTTAAATCTTATTATCTGAACATTTGATTCATGAAAATCTACTTTGATTTTCTAGATTGAAAGTTGAAGGACAGAATAATTTTCTCAGCACTTCTTTATAAGTAATTAACTAAGGAGTATTTACTACTTTTCTGCAAAATATTTTAAATGAGAAACCGTTTTAATGATCACATAGAAATAAACAGAAATAATAACTAAATAAAACAAAAGTTAAACATCAAATAAAACAAAAATTTACCTTGTACTAGAGTGCAAATTTCTTAAAGGCAAGAGTTTTCTTTTTTGTCCAATTTTCATATATCCCATGCCCAGTAGAGTATCTAGATTGTAACAAGCAATCAATACTCTAAGTAAATATATATCTTCTTAAATCATTATTGAGTTTATTGGTTCAAGATTTTGTTTAATGATTACCTACTAATGTCCTATGTTTTATCCCATTCTTTATTATTCATAATACTTTGAGCACGTTAGTTATTCAGTATATATATATATATGCATGTATCTATTTTATTTATTGACACATAAATGATTGATATTTAGAATGGACTCATGCAGAACTTAAGATTTGGTTAAATAAAAAATACATTTTGACATTCAACATTGAACATTCTACCCAACTTTTAGATTTTTACATGTAGTACTGAAATGATAAGAATTACTGAGGTCAAAATAGCATGAATTAATAAATTGGATTATACAAAGTAGTATGTGATGTTTTTATCCGAAAAAATACAATAAAGCATATTAAGTTGTTACAAATTTAATACTCCTATGATATTTGGAGTGGGGGGAAAAGAAAGGAGAAATTTTGCTCCTGTCTATGTATGGAATTCCCAAGCAACTCATGTAGGATAATGACACACTTAAGGGGCTTACACATGATTTGCATAAACTACAGCTGTTGAATTTGCATAATTTGTAAATGCAGCTATGCATAACCTGTTTTGTCTATTTTCTGGTTCTAGACAAGGTTAAATCCACCTCAAAATTTATCTTCTTGAATTTTTCCTATTAAGTTTTTTTGCATTCACCATTGTATTTCTGCTGTATCTTGCAAAGGCTGAAAAAATACTGAATTAAAAATTGACTAATAAGCTATGAGGCTCTGTTTAGGAAGAAAAACTGAGTTAGAATTACTTAAAGAGGCTAGGTGTAGTGGCTCACACCAGTGATCCCAGCATTTTGAGAGGCCAGTGTGGGAGGATCACTTGAGCCCAGGAGTATGAGATCAGCCTGGGCAATGTAGTGAGACACCCATCTCTATAAAAATTTTTTAAAAATTAGCTGGGCACATTGGCATGCACCTGTAGTCCCAGCTACTTGGGAGACTGAGGCAGGAGTTTGAGGTTGCAGTGAACTATGATCATACCATTGCATTCCATCCTGGGTGACAGAGCAAGATTGTCTCAAAAAAATTAGTTATGGTTTGATTACTCCTCAATCAATAAATGCACAAAAGCTTATGTACTTAAGGATCTTAAATTTTATTTATTATCATCATTATTACTTCCTCTCATTTTGTATTACTCAAACATTAGTGTGCATGTAATTCTTCTAAGGATCTTGTAAAATGCAGATTCTGATTCAGTAGGAAAGAGATGAGGCCTGAGATTGTGCATCGCTCACACAAGCTCCCAGGAGCTAGGAATGGTACTAATAGATGAACCATAATCAGGGTAGCAAGACTCTGGGTCATGTAAAACATGGTATAAAATTACCAATGATTTGTAAGTGATTTTTATTTGAAATCGATAAGAAGAGTATTCGAAAATTATTTTTTAAATTAACTTAAGTGGACTTTAAAAAAATTTCTACTGCTAATTGTTGCTGCTTTTCATCTATCATTTAAAGAGTATGAAGGTTATGTGACATAACTTACAGGTTTGTATTTATAAAATCAAGGCTAGAAAATGTACAACTATTAAACTTTTAGAAGCATTTAAAGAAAATGCTTGATTCAGTTAATTAAACTGAAACTTAAGCCTCAAATAATAAGTCCTGGATGAAAGTTTTTGGGAAATTGGACTTAATTCCTGTTGAATTCAACATATTTTTCAATTGTATGGTGCTGGTCAAATCATTTAATTTGAACTCAATAAAGTCAATTTAAAGAAAATGCTTCTAAAGGTAAAAATAATAGCTTTCTTATTCCATCCGCACTGAGAAATGAATACATATTTGTGTGTATTTGCATATGTGTATGTGTGTATAGATATATATTAACATATATGTATATACAGTTATGTGTCACTCAATAACAAGAATATGTTGTGAGAAATATGTTGATTTCATCATTGTGGGAGCATCATACATTGCACTTACACAAACATAGATGGTATAGCCCACTACACACCTAGGCTATATGGTGTAGCCCACTGCTCCTAGGCTGTAAACCTAGACAGCATATTACTGTACTGAACACTGTAGGCAGCTGTAACACAATGTAAGTATTTGTGTATATAAATATGTCTAAATATAAAAAGATACAGTAAAAATGCAGTATTCTAATCTTATGGGACCTCCATTCTATATGTTTTCCAACAATGTTTGAAATGTTATTTGGCATAAGATTGTGTGTGTGTGTGTGTGTGTGTGTATAATTTGAGAGATTTAATCATGATTTAAGAGTTAATAAAATATTTATAAGCTTATAACCTTTCTTATTGCAACTTGATTTAGTTAAATAAATTGAAACTTAAGCCTCAAATAATAAGTCCTGGATGAAGGTTTTTGGGAAATTGGACTTAATTCCTGTTGAATTCAACATATTTTTCAATTGCATGGTGCTGGTCAAATCATTTAATTTGAACTCATTAAAGTAAAAAACCCTCATATTGGGGAAAGCTGGCTGGTTGGGTTGTTAGGAAAAGAGAACATACTTAAATAGCCACAGTTTAATAATTCAGCCAAACTTGTTTTCAAATATCAACATACTGATTAAAATACTTGACATTTGTGGAAACATTAATAATCTTGAAGTTTCTGGCAAAAGGGATGCAGAAGAAGGTAAAAGGGAGACAATAATTAATAGGGAATTTGTGAGGTGATAGGTTTTGTTGACTAACAGCTATTTGTTCCAATTATAAATAACATGGAGAGAAGTCATGAATAAAAATTTAAATGCCACACACTTCTACTTTTGTTTGTTTACTTGATCTTTTATCTGTGCAAACCTATTTGTGTGCATAATGCTATTTTATATATTTTAAAAATAATGATAGAGGATATGCTATATTTACTTTTTTTAAAGTTTAGACCTATGTGATTTCCCAAATTGCTAAATTACTAAAGCGTCAGTAAATATATAAATCTACCCTTTAGCTTGCACTCTGAATTCTACCCTATAGGTACAGTAAGAGTTATTCAGCCAATTACTTATGTCTGGATATCCCAATTTGTTCAGATTTTTATTGTTATGAAAGGTTCTGCAGTTAATAGTCTTGTACAACATCCTTTTGAAAATACTTCCATATTATTTTAAAATAAAATCTTTTTTTATCCATAGTTTAAATGAGTATTTTTTTTATTATTATACTTTAAGTTCTAGGGTACATGTGCACAACGTGCAGGTTTGTTACATATGTATACATGTGCCATGTTGGTGTGCTGCACCCATTAACTTGTCATTTACATTAGGTATATCTCCTAATGCTATTCCTCCCCTCTCCACACTCCCCACAATAGGCCCAGGTGTGTGATGTTCCCCTTCCTGTGTCCAACTGATCTCATTGTTCAATTTCCACCTGTGAGTGAGAACATGCGGGGTTTGGTTTCTGTTCTTGCAATAGTTTGTTGAGAATGATGGTTTCCAGCTGCAAACATGTCTCTACAAAGGACACAAACGCATCCTTTTTTATGGCTGCATAGTATTCCATGGTGTATATGTGCCACATTTTCTTAATCCAGTCTGTCACTGATGGACATTTGGGTTGATTCCAAGTCTTTGCTATTGTGAATAGTGCCACAATAAACATACGTGTGCATGTGTCTTTATAGCAGCATGATTCATAATCCTTTGGGTATATACCCAGTAATGGGATGGCTGGGTCAAATGGTATTTCTAGTTCTAGATCCTTGAGGAATTACCATACTGTTTTCCACAATGGTTGAACTAGTTTACAGGCCCACCAACAGTGTAAAAGTGTTCCTATTTCTCCACATCCTCTCTAGCACCTGTTGTTTCTTGACTTTTTAATGATTGCCATTCTAACTGGTGTGAAATGGTATCTCATTGTGGTTTTGATTTGCACTTCCCTGATGGTGAGTGATGATGAGCATTTTTTCATGTGTCTGTTGGCTGCATAAATATCTTCTTTTCAGAAGTGTCTGTTCATATCCTTTGCCCACTTTTTGATGGGGTTGTTTGTTTTTTTCTTGTAAATTTGTATGAGTTATTTGTAGGTTCTGGATATTAGCCCTTTGTCAGATGAGTAGATTGCAAAAATTTTCTCCCATTCTGTAGGTTGCCTGTTCACTCTGATGGTAGTTTCTTTTGCTGTGCAGAAGCTCTTTAGTTTAATTAGATCCCATTTGTCAATTTTGGCTTTTGTTGCCATTGCTTTTGGTGTTTTAGACATGAAGTCTTTGCCCATGCCTATGTCCTGAATGGTACTACCTAGGTTTTCCTCTAGGATTTTTATGGTATTAGGTCTAACATTTAAGTCTCTAATCCATCTTAAATTAATTATCGTATAAGGAGTAAGGAAAGGATCCAGTTTCAGCTTTCTACTTATGGCTAGCCAATTTTCCCAGCACCATTTATTAAATAGGGAATCCTTTCCCCATTTCTTGTTTCTCTCAGGTTTGTCAAAGATCAGATGGCTGTAGATGTGTGGTATTATTTCTGAGGACTCTGTTCTGTTCCATTGGTCTATATCTCTGTTTTGGTACCAGTACCATGCTGTTTTGGTTACTGTAGCCTTGTAGAATAGTTTGAAGTCAGGTAGCATGATGCCTCCAGCTTTGTTCTTTTGGCTTAGGATTGTCTTGGCAATGCAGGCTCTTTTTTGGTTCCATATGAACTTTAAAGCAGTCTTTCTCCAATTCCGTGAAAAAAGTCATTGGTAGCTTAATGGGGATGGCATTGAATCTATAAATTACATTGGGCACTATGGCCGTATTCATGATATTGATTCTTCCTATCCACAAGCATGGTATGTTCTGTCATTAGTGTCCTCTTTTATTTCACTGAGCAGTGGTTTGCAGTTCTCCTTGAAGAGGTCCTTCGCATCCCTTGTAAGTTGGATTCCTAGGTATTTTATTCTCTTTGAAGCAATTGTGAATGGGAGTTCATTCATGATTTGACTCTCTGTCTGTTATTGGTGTATAAGAATGCTTGTGATTTTTGCACATTGATTTTGTATCCTGAGACTTTGCTGAAGTGCTTATCAGCTTAAGGAGATTTTGGGCTGAGACGATGGGGTTTTCTAAATATACAATCATGTCATCTACAAACAGGAACAATTTGACTTCTTCTTTTCCTAACTGAATGCCATTTATTTCCTTCTCTTGTCTGATTGCCCTAGCCAGAACTTCCAACACTATGTTGAATAGGAGTGGTGAGAGAGGGCATCCCTGTCTTGTGCCAGTTTTCAAAGGGAATTTTTCCAGTTTTTGCCCATTCAGTATGATATTGGCTGTGGGTTTGTCATAAATAGCTCTTATTATTTTGAGATACGTTCCATCAATACCGAATTTATTGAGAGTTTTTAGCATGAAATTTTGTCAAAGGCCTTTTCTGCATCTATTGAAATAATCATGTGGTTTTTGTCTTTGGTTCTGTTTATATGCTGGATTACATTTATTGATTTGTGTATGTTGAACCAGCCTTGCATCCCAGGGATGAAGTCCACTTAATCATGGTGGATAAGCTTTTTGATGTGCTGCTGGATTCTGTTTGCCAGTATTTTGTTGAGGATTTTTACATCGATGTTCATCAGGGATATTGGTCTAAAATTCTCTTTTTTTGTTGTTTCTCTGCCAGGCTTTGGAATCAGGATGATGCTGGCCTCATAAAATGAGTTAGGGAGGATTCCCTCTTTTTCTATTGATTGGAATAGTTTCAGAAGGAATGGTACCAGCTCCTCCTTATGCCTCTGATAGAATTCAGCTGTGAATCCGTCTGGTCCTGGACTTTTTTTTGGTTGGTAGGCTCTTCATTATTGCCTCAGTTTCAGAGCCTGCTATTGGTTTATTCAGGGATTCAACTTCTTTCTGGTTTAGTCTTGGGAGGGTGTATGTGTCCACGAATTTATCCATTTCTTCTAGGTTTTCTAGTTTATTTGCGTAGAGGTGTTTATAGTATTCTCTGATGGTAGTTTGTATTTCTGTGGGGTTGGTGGTGATATCCCCTTTATCATTTTTTATTGCATCTATTTGATTCTTCTCTCTTTTCTTCTTTATTAGTCTTCCTAGAGGTCTATCAATTTTGTTGATCTTTTCAAAAAAACAGCTCCTGGATTCATTGATTTTTTGGAGGGTTTTTTGTGTCTCCAACTCCTTCAGTTCTGCTCTATTCTTAGTTATTTCTTGCCGTCTGCTAGCTTTTGAATGTGTTTGCTCTTGCTTCTCTAGTTGTTTTAATTGTGATATTAAGGTGTCAATTTTAGATCTTTCCAGCTTTCTCTTGTGTGCATTTAGTGCTATAAATTTCCCTCTACACACTGCTTTAAATGTGTCCCAGAGATTCTGGTATGTTGTATCTTTGTTCTCATTGGTTTCAAAGAACATCTTTATTTCTGCCTTCATTTTGTTATGTATCCAGTAGTCATTCAGGAGCAGGTTATTCAGTTTCCATGTAGTTGAGCAGTTTTTATTGAGTTTCTTAATCCTGAGTTTTAGTTTGATTGCACTGTGGTCTGAGAGACAGTTTGTTAAAATTTCTGTTCTTGTACATTTGCTGAGGAGTGCTTTACTTCCATTTATGTGGTCAATTTTGGAATAAGTGCGATGTGGTGCTGAGAAGAATGTATATTCTGTTGATTTGGGGTGGAGAGTTCTGTAGATGTCTATTAGGTCCACTTGGTGTAGAGTTGAGTTCAATTGCTAGATATCCTTGTTAACTTTCTGCCTCATTGATCTCTCTAATGTTGACAGTGGGATGTTAAAGTCTCCCGTTATTATTGTATGGGAGTCTAAGTCTCTTTGTAAGTCTCTAAGGACTTGCTTTATGAATCTGGGTGCTCCTGTATTGGATGCATATATATTTAGGATAGTTAGCTCTTCTTGTTGAATTGATCCCTTTACCATTATATAATGGCCTTCTTTGTCTCTTTTGATCTTTGATGGTTTAAAGTCTGTTTTATCTGAGACTAGTATTGCAACCCCTGCTTTTTTTTGTTCTCCATTTGCTTGGTAGATCTTCCTCCATCCCTTTATTTTGAGCCTATGTGTGTCTCTGCATGTGAGATGGGTCTCCTGAATACAGCAAACTGATGGGTCTTGACTCTACCCAATTTGCCAGTCTGTATCTTTTAATTGGACCATTTAGTCCATTTACATTTAAGGTTAATACTGTTATGTGTGAACTTGATCCTGCCATTATGATATTAGCTGGATATTTTGCTCATTAGTTGATGCAATTTCTTCCTAGCATTGATGGTTTTTACATTTTTGCATGTTTTTGCAATGACTGGTACCGGTTGTTCCTTTCCATGTTTAGTGCTTCCTGCAGGATCTCTTGTAGAGCAGGCCTGGTGGTGACAAAATCTCTAAGCATTTGCTTGTCTGTAAAGGATTTTAGTTCTCCTTCACTTATGAAATTTAGTTTGGTTAGATATGAAATTCTGGGTTGAAAATTCTTTTCTTTAAGAAAGTTGAATATTGGCCCCTATTCTCTTCTGGCTTGTAGAGTTTCTGCTGAGAGATCTGCTGTTAGTCTGATGGGCTTCCCTTTGTGGGTAACCCAACCTTTCTATCTGGCTGTCCTTAACATTTCTTCTTTCATTTCAACTTTGGTGAATCTGACAGTTATGTGTCTTGGAGTTGCTCTTCTCAAGGAGTATCTTTGTGGCATTCTCTGTGTTTCCTGAATTTGAATGTTGGCCTGCCTTACTAGGTTGGGGAAGTTCTCCTGGATAATATCCGGCAGAGTGTTCTCCAACTTGGTTCCATTCTCCCTGTCACTTTTAGGCGTACTAATCATAGATTTGGTCTTTTCACATAATCCCATATTTCTTGGAGGCTTTGTTCATTTCTTTTTACTTTTTTTTCTCTAAAGTTCTCTTCTTGCTTCATTTCATTCATTTGATCTTCAATCACTGATACTCTTTTTCCAGTTGATTGAGTCAGTTACTGAAGCTTGTGCATTTGTCACGTATTTCTCGTGTCATGGTTTTCATCTCTATCAGTTCGTTTATGGACTTCTCTGTGTTAGTTATTCTAGTTATCCATTCTTCCATTCTTTTTTCAAGGTTTTTAGTTTCTTTGTGCTGGGTACGTAGTTCCTCCTTTAGCTCTGAGAAGTTTGATCGACTGAAGCCTTCTTCTCTCATCTCGTCAAAATCATTCTCTGTCCAGCCTTGTTCTGTTGCTGGCGATAAGCTGCATTCCTTTGGAGGGGGAGATGAGCTCTGATTTTTTGAATTTCCAGCTTTTCTGCACTGCTTTTTCCCCATCTTTGTGGTTTTATCTGCCTGTGGTCTTTGATGATGGTGATGTACTGATGGGGTTTTGGTGTGGGTGTCCTTTCTGTTTGTTAGTTTTCCTTCTAACAGTCAGGATCCTCAGCTGAAGGTCTATTGGAGTTTGCTTGAGGTCCACTCCAGTCCCTGATTGCCTGGGTATCAGCAGTGGAGGCTGCAGAAGATAGAATATTGCTGAACAGCGAGTGTTGCTGTCTGTTTCTTGCTCTGGAAACTTTATCTCAGAGGTGTACCCAGCCATGTGAGGTGTGAGGTGTGAGGTGTCGGTCTGCACCTGGTGGGGGATGTCTCCCAGTTAGGCTACTCAGGGGTCAGGGACCCACTTGAGAAGGCAGTCTGTCCGTTCTCAGATCTCAACCTCCATGCTGTGAGAACCACTGCTGTCTTCAGAGTTGTCAGACAGGGACATTTACATCTGAAGAGGTTTCTGCTGCTTTTTATTTAGCTATGCCCTGTCCCCAGAGGTGGAGTCTACAGAGGCAGGCAGGCCTCCTTGAGCTGAGGTGGGCTCCACCCAGTTCAAGCTTCCCTGTGGCTTTGTTTACCTACTTAAGCCTCAGCAATGGTGGGTGCCCCTCCCCCAGCCTCCCTAAGGCCTTGCAGTTAGATTGCAGACTGCTGTGCTAGCAATGAGGGAGGCTCCATGGGCATGGGACCCTCTGGGCCAGGCATGGAATATAATCTCCTGGTGTGCCGTTTGCTAAGACCCTTGGTAAAGTGCAATATTAGGGTGGGAGTTACCTGATTTTCCAGGTGTTGTGTGTGTCAGTTTCCCTTGGATAGGAAAAGGAATTCTTTTCCCCCTTGCGCTTCCCAGGTAAGGCGATGCCTCGCCCTGCTTCAGCTCTTGCTGGTTGGGCTGCACCGACTGACCAGCACCGACTGTCTGACACACCCCAGAGAGATGAACCCAGTACCTGAGTTGAAAATGCAGAAATAACCTGTCTTCTGTGTTGCTCACGCTGGGAGCTGAAGGTTGGAGCTGTTCCTATTCGGCCATTTTGTGTGCCGCCCCCTAAATCTAAAATAAAATCTCGACATTTGTGGTTTAAAAAGTATAGCATTTTAACATTATTAAACATATTTTTGAATTGTTGCCCTCCAAAAGGTTTTTACCTCGTGATCTCCTCTTTTGCAGTAAACAAGATTTTCTCTATAGTCTTGCCAAGACTGAGTAGTAATATTAAAGTATTTATTTTCATTTTTGCCATTATGATATTTGAAGTATTAACATATGGTTGTATTAATATGCCTTTTTTTGATTGTTAGTTTAAGCTATTTTTTTTCCTCATAGTTATGTGGTCAATGTGTATTTCTTTTGATTAAAGGTTTTTGATCATTTTCAATTGGGGTATGTAAATTGGAGTATTATGATATTGGCTTATAAAAACCTATTGTACATTAGGGATACTAACTTCCATATCTTTTAGACAGTCTCTAATAATCATTTGCCTGTTTATCATTTGCTTTTTTGAAGCAATTTATGGTGTTTAACCAGGTGTTATTTTAAAACTACATGAACTAAACTCTCTGAATCTTCTTCACTACGGTTGCTTTCCTCTAAACGTTTCCTTTCAGAAATGAGA
The DNA here is from genome assembly GCF_003255815.1 of Theropithecus gelada. Taxonomy (NCBI): domain Eukaryota; kingdom Metazoa; phylum Chordata; class Mammalia; order Primates; family Cercopithecidae; genus Theropithecus; species Theropithecus gelada. The sequence goes on along the minus strand of NC_037680.1, from coordinate 20,871,470 downwards.
AGTTACAATGCCCAATATGAGGAATGATACTATTGCAACCCTTGTACTAATTTGAAATGAGGGATAGTTTACCTACCCTCTACTGTTTTTCTTTATATATCTATATCTATATATGTTTGTATATATGTGTGTATATATATGTGTGTGTATATATATATATTTGGATAGCAGAGTTTGGTATCATTATCTTATATCAAAATAATCCAAATCTTCTTTAGTAACTGTATATTTCTTCATGGAAATTAGATATTTTGGAGGAAATCCTACTAACCTTAAAATTGGAATCAAAAACCTCCTAGAATATTTATCATATCATCTGTCAAGTTATATGGTTTCATAATTTATTTGTTTAAGTTTCATCCCTATGAAATCTGAATAGCTAGGAGGAAAAAAGGCAATTGCATGGTTGAGTTACTGACATTTTTGTCTAGTCCAATTTGGTCACAGCTATTGGGTTAAGAGGTCATATTTAGCACCACTAAAGGGAGAGACAGTTAGTTTGGCTCCGTATCTCTGGAGAAACTTTGGTAAACAATGTCAACAGGAATATTTTTGAAGGACAAGGAGGGAATTTTATACTGAAACCAATTTGCATACACATAACTATATGTTTGTTGCCACTGAAAGACGTTCTAAACTTATACTAAATATGATATTATTATGCATTGGTAAGCAGGTATTTTAAGAAATACATAAATTAAATGTCTTCCACTTGTCTACATATCAGTCCATTCCCTGAAATATTAATTTCTTGAATTATACACTGCTGACTAAAATAATCCATGCATTTCCAAATATGTAACATTTTTTAAATTACTTAAAGGAAGTAACTAGCTCACCTGGAAAAATAATAGTGCCTTGTTAACTCTCAATGATCCACGCTAATGGAAAGCAATCTGTCCGATAATTTTTTTTTTCACTGCCATAGAAATGTTAGAGGTCAGAAATGAGAGAACCTGAGGACAATCTGCAAGAAATGAGATTCTCAGGAAGACTCTAGGGATATGCCTTATGAATTAAGTTTCTTATTTTGCACTCATGGATAAGAAGGAGAAGCAGAAGAATTCTGGACATATTCTCTGATGACCAACAGATAACCATGGTTTCAATAGTGCAGGGCATGCTACTGCAGCTACTACTAGATAGCTATGACCTGGTATGGGGAAGTCTGAAATCAGAGTGACTTCTTCTATTTGACAAATACCAGTTAAAATTTCTGTTGTGTGCATGTACACTCCTGGGTATTAGGGTTACAAGATAAATGAGATGGACATGGTACCTGAAATTCTATTGATGAGACTGAAAAAACCCAAGCAAAGTGAGTAAAAAATATTTATTTAGGGATACTCACTATGAAGAACATAGGGTGATTTTATACAGTGTAATTGCACTGAGGGACAACTTTAGCCAGTAGATCAGAGAAAGTATCCTATGCAGTGCTGTTGAACTGAGATCTTAGTGGAAAGTCACTGGAGAGGTTTCAACAGGGAAGTGACTTGATGTTGTTTTCATATAAAAATGTGAATCTGGCTACTGTGTGGAAAATGGCTGGAGAGGGCAATAGTGAAAAGAGGCAAGTTACCATTCATTCAAAGAAAATAAATCTAGTGAGAAGAAAGTCAGCTGTTCTTATGGGCCTAATGAGCAACGGCCAGCCAAGTCTAATACGCATACCCTCAGGAGTGGACAGCATGAGCATTTAGGTACAAACTGGTGTGCACGTGTGGCTACAGATTAGAACATGAAGCAGGTTATAGATTTGGTGGAGAATACAACTGGAACAGGAGAAATAAAAACAAAGAAAAATTAAATGTCTGGGGCTGTGATACTGAACTTTGGCTGCACATGGGAATAATCTGGGATATATACATATATATCCATATATCCAGAGAGAGAGAGAGAGTTTGGCTCTTGTTGCCCAGGCTGGAGTGCAATGATGCAATCTCGGCTCACTGCAACCTCCGCCTCCCAGGTTCAAGTGATTCTCCTGCCTCAGCCCCCCCGTGTAGCTGGGATTACAGGCATGTGTCAACACGCCCAGCTAATTTTGTATTGTTAGTAGAGAAGGAGTTTCTCCATGTTGGTTAGGCTGGTCTTGAACTCCCGACCTCAGGTGATCCACCTGCCTTGGCCTCCCAAAGTGCTGGGATTACGGGCGTGAACCACCGTGTCCAGCATATATATATATATATATATTTCTTTTTCTTTTTGAGACAGGATCTCAGTCTGTCACCCAGGCTGGAGTGTAGTGGCATGATCACAACTCATTGTAGGCTCAACCTCCCAAGCTCAAATGATCCTCCCATCTTGGCCTCCCAAGCAAGTAGCAGGGACCACAGGCATGCACCACCACAACCAGCTAAATTTTTGTGTTTTTGTGGAGACAGAGTTTCTCCATGTTGCCCAGGCTGGATATTTTTTAAAATACTGATGGCTGACTCCCTTGCCTCCCCAACCTCCTTACCATCACCACAACTATAAACACACACACACACACACACACACACACACACAGTTACAGACACACACTACCCGATTTTGATTTATTTGGCTTGAAGTGTGATCCGGACAGTGAGTTCTTAAAAGCTACCCAGGTCATTCCAATCCATGGCTACCTTTGAGAACCACTGGTTTTGGCAGAGCCCTAAACAGACCACAGGAGTTAGTGGATAGTGAGGAAGAAAGCAAGCTAAATGTGCCTCTGGGTAGTAGTCCCCAAAAGAGCATCATCGAGTACCAAAAGTCTTTCAGGACAGCCTTCACATGTGTAATTCTTAGGAGGAATCCTAATTCCTCACTATGCCAGGCCTCCAGAGTCAAGCAAATGTTTGAAATTCTTTATGACAGATTTCTCCACTTTAGGGGCTTTTACATTTATGTAAATAGCACCTTTAAATTCTCTTCTGCCCTTTTAAAATTCTCTGTGTACTTAAAAATACATTTGTAACTACAGCACAAAAAATTAAACTTCCTGCATGAAGACATTTATAGATGCCATTAAATATAAAATGAGTATTGATTTGTAAATACTTAGGTCAAGACTAGTACTAATATAAAAACAAATTATATTCCTCTGTTACATATAAAATACCAGCTAAATTTCATTTGCACTGAGATTAATGTATATTGGGAAAAGTCATAATCTGTAATTTAGCTTTTTCCAAATTTATAAAGCTCATTTTAATCAGTTACAAAGATTACTGTTTATTGTGGTATTTGAAAATCTTGGAACAAAGATGACCATGTTCTAAATATAAAAGTTAATTTGAAACAATTTAAAAGCACACACAAGAAACTGCTCTTTAAATTAAAAAATCAGTAATGCAAGATGTGAAAATACAAAACTATTCTTAATTTTCGAGGCTATGAAAGTACTATGCTTAGATGCTTGCTAGTACACATTTAAATCCTTTTTCTCTCCTTAATTTTTTTGTTTGTTTTTGAGATGAGCTTTGAATAAATCGGTTGCTGATGTATTTTTCCTCTTCTGGATATTCTGTTCGGGAGTAATTGACAAGGAAAATGCTTTGGAGTGCAGTCGGGACAAAGTCAGAGAATCTTTCCTGTGGCATAGTTAGATTTAAGTTCTGCCATGACTATTTTGCTCTGCTTACTAGTTTATGAAGCAGACTTCCAATTAACACAGTTGTCACTCATAACCTCCAGGCCTTGGAGATATTCTATATGCCTTCCTGAGGTTGGTAAATTTTTTGTCACAGCACATTTATTTTGGCTTGAATGCCAAATGTTGAATCATATTCTGACTTCATTGATTCAAAAAGATCTTGAGATTAAAAAAAAAAAAAAAAACTGCAGTAAAGATGATTTCATAGCATTCTTTTTAAATTTCATTTTAAATATTTTAAACATAGTTATTCAGTAATATTTTCCAGAATTGGCTTTTTTTGTCTGAAATTTTTAAATTCTACAAATTCAAATAATAACTGTGGAATACATTCACCAATACCTCTACTGAATTAATTTCTAAAGAAAGGAACCCAAAGACAGTATATTCAGTTTATTTCCTGATACGTTTTATTTGTTAACTTTTTCCTCCAATATATTTTCTATTCTATTAAATAGAAACCCAAATATAAATAAAGCTTTTTCTCTCAGTAGAAAGGGAGAGTTAAAAAAATGGTGTCATTTCAATATATCTACTTAAATGTTTAAAATTTTAATAACTGGTGAATAATCTTGAGATTAATGAGCATACTAAAATGTAATAATTCCCGGAGCAAGGAGATACATACCGTAAAACTTTTATCATGAAATTCATTCAAAAATTTTGAAAGTGCTGCCTATTCTTTTTAGCTCAATAAATTCATTTTTCTTCTAATCCATGAATTCTGTATTTCTAATGAACCTTTTTCAATGACACTGATTTTTCTTTTATATTTTCTATAAAGAATATAGATAAAAGGAGAATCCTAAAATTCCTAACATTTTTCTCATTTTGGGTGCCATGATACAACATAATTTTAAAAGCTTCACTGTTTCAATAAAAAAACTAATATAATCATGTTTATCTGACAGACCCATTGCTTTATTCATTATAATCAAATAGAAAAACAGGAAATTTGTGGTGTTTTGAGAATGCATGCAGGTTTTCTTTTTGTTTCTTCTTCTTTTGAAGTGTGAATATAGTAATAAAATACTAATGCTTGAAAGGCTTGAAGAAAGGACTAGTGGTGGGGTCCAAGGACAAGAAGAGATGAGAATCTTCTTTTTTCTTTTCTTTTCCTTTGGGTTTCAGAGGGAAGAAGCTATATAAATTGGACTGGGAATTAATATCCAGCTTCAGTCAGAGAATAAGAAATAGCTTGAAAGTACAGAGATTCCTGATGTCACCTGAAACTTACTTTTAATCAAAAGCATCTTTCTAGAAATAGAAGGGCAATTATCACAGGTGGATCTGAGGTACCTTTCCCTTGGCCTGAGTATGAATACTAAAGTTATAGAAAAGAAGTTCCCAATGAAAACCTCCTCAAGTTGTTATACGTTTGGGGATTCTATGAAAAGAGATAGTGCTTCACTCTGGAAATTGGTAATTAACACTGCATATCTCTACTGAGAAATATACTGGACATGTATAGCTAGTATAGCCACTCCTCAGAATCAGTGAAAACCATAAAGACATTATCATCCCCTCACTGAGCACTCACTGGCTATTGATTTGCTAAACTGGTCTTTAGTTTGCCAGTGCTTATCCTCCTTCCGGTTACTAGTTCAAGATCCTGCTGTTGTACAGAAGCTCCATTTCATACCTTTATGGCAGTGAAAAGTATCACCTAACTGCTTCCTGGTTCAGACAGTGATGGGTGTTTCAAGCATCCAGGCATTATTATTATCATCACCTTCAATCCCCAGGATATTTTACAACAAGTAAAGCCATACCTCATGAGGGGTTCATAATTTAGACCCTCAATTGGTTAATCATTTCCCTGTTACATATATATATATATGGACCAGAGCTCTCTTCATAGACTCCATTCTTCTTTAATCTGACTCAGTTCTATTCTCCTTAGTATTGTCTTATCCCTTCTCCCCTTACCTCCTAATCTAAATAAAATTGCCCTGTGTAGACACTAATTGAGGGTATATACACATGTCTTACAAATCAAGATACTTATTAACTTCTTTCCAGGTCCCCATTTTTGTGGAATGGTATCATTCAAGTTTAGGTTTGATGAAAGTACTCCTATCATTAGATTCAGACATGACCTATAGTTATTTACCTACTAAATAATCACCAATAATGCCATTTCTTTCCTGGGTGAAAATAGGCCTCAGGTAAATCAGACAACACTCTTGACATGTGTTGCTTCCATCTCTAAAGTTAGGGTTAATTTTCGTTATTAAATTAATCTGATTATGTCAATAAAGAAACATACAATAAATCTAGGACAATAGGGTGCCCTTAGTAAATTATTACACACTTGTCTATTAGAATTACAAGGCCTTGTTTTCCATATCAAGCATGAATTGGAATCAAGATTTTAATATTCATTTTGATAATTTCCCAGCTGTATAATAAGGGAATAAAAATATAATTCTTTCTTTGGAATATTTGGGGAGTTTATTATAAAGGGCCAATTTTGTTTCATATAAAATAAAATTAGTTCTTTTCTAAATTTGTTTTATAAAAATATCTCCATTCTATTCTTAGATTGATTACAGATTTAGACAAATAAAATTAAGTCTAAAGATTTTAATATAAGGGCTTGAAAATTCACGTCTGTATTGAGATTTTTCCTTCTTTCTAGAAGAACATAGCAGCCCCTTAGCAGCCATAAAAGCCACTGTTTCTAGGAGATAATGAATTGTTGGATCAAGGCAGAAGTGATTTCAGCAATTTGTTCCATTCCCAGAAGTCAGAGCTTTTAAAAGCTTTGAATGTTTGCTTCTATTTGAAGGTCTACAGCCCAGGGCCTTCTGCTTTGGAAGAGGCCAGAGTGTTTCTACCACAGAAACCCGGTATATCTTCCATGTTCATGAGAAAGCAGCACATGCAAAACAAAACTCACACGAGCACGTGTGAACTTGTTCCAGGGATGCTACAGAAATCCAAATTATAAAGACTACACTATAGAATAATATCAAAAGCACAGTACCTGGGGTGAGGTCAGTAAGACCATCAGGTTTCTTCTGTCACAGACCATCTATATCTGGCTGCGTTCAGATTTAGTGCCACATGAGGACTGATAAATGAGCACTTGCCCAGAGGAAGAAACTACACTTATTATCTTCCATCCATGTCCTACAATAGAGGAACAATTAAATTAGGAAACTTGTACTAGAAAATATATTTAGAGTTAGAGATAAAGTATTTTTCCCATACAACTTAACAGCAGCGATAATGATGATGAATGCTTGTAGTCATTAATCTAGGCCTTTTATGTAAATAATTCCTAATCATCACAGCAATTCTATAAAATACATGTTATTTTTACTTTTAGATGAAGAATTACTACTTATTGATATTATATAATTTATCCAAGGTCACACTGCTAGAATTGCACCAGTATCTTGGCAATAATTTGCTAGTCATCACAGTCTATAAAATGTAGGGCATATGGACATTAAGATTATAAATTAGCTTTGGTATAATCAAATGTTTAACTTGTAAACTGCACCATGTTGTGCATCCTTTTATAGTTTAGGATGATTAAGAATTTGGACCTTGTAAGTAAACTACCACATTTTGAATCATAGACCCCAACTAGGTACTACTACTGAATTCTCAGTCATTAATCTAGATTGTTTCATGACTCTCCTTATCTTCATCTATAAAAATGGATAATAGGAGTAACTGCTTCACAATCTCTTTGCCTTGAATTAGATGACATAATGCAAGAAGAGCAACAAATACCATACATGTGATAGTCATTAATAAATTTGGGTTGTTATTATCTAATTATTAAGGAGAATTTACAAAATTCATGAAAGTAAAATGAAGAAATAAATCACTTCTTGCCTATTACCCTAACACAATGTTATGAAGGTCTTGTAATATTACCCTTAAAATAATTTTAGAAGGCTTATTTAATCTAATTAGATTTATTTATTTATTTAGAGTCTTATTCGGTCACCCAGTATGATCAGAAGATAATAGCACACTGCAGCTTCAAAGTCCTGGGCTCAAGCAGTCCTCCTGCCTCAGCCTCCTGAGTAGCTAGGACTACAGGTGCATGCCACGATGTCAAGCTAAAAAGCTTCTTTTTAAAAGATCATCACATGTACAGTTTAATACCCAAATTGATATTACTACCTGAGCATTTTTCATTTCTTACATTATCTTCCAAAACATTCATTTTATCTACTACAAAAGATTAAGTTGAATATTTTGTAGTAAATTGAATAAAACATTTTTGTTCAATTTGTGGAGCTGGGCTTTTAGGCTGGTTTTAACATTTCAATTTAATATTTAATGCAGCTCAAAAGCTTAGTGCAAGTGATTCCTGGATTTAGGATGTAGTTTTCCTTTGACCCCATATCAACCTGTGGTAATTGATCTTCAGGATCCTGTCTGTGTGGTTTTTAAAAGAATATTCTCTCCAGTCAGTTTAGGTTCCACTTACTATTTAACAAAATCTTTTGTAATATTCTAGCCTGACTCAGTTGTGCCCAGGAGAAATAAGAGGAAGAGGTTTCCCTTCCTTGGGATAGATTTTTACAAACTTTGGCTTTTCAGATTTCTTTTAACATGAAGGACGCTCATCAAAAATTATTTTTGATGCTTTTAAGCAAACTCAGATGCAGTTAGAGTCATTGTTATTTGTAAGCATTGGAGGAATATCACTTGCATCTATATATATTTTAGCAGCCACACCTTAAGGATATTAATATCACATAGGTAATATCACCTAATACCATAAGGGTATTAATATGACACTGAATCTTATTTTTGGCTTTTACATTTATTGGCATTTTTTTTTTTTTTTTTTTTTTTTTTTTTG